>NC_090764.1:9492166-9725208 GCF_036898095.1 Palaemon carinicauda
AATATTTTGGGATTTGAGGGGAGTGGTTTACCACTGGAAAATAAGTAACCAATACTACTTTTTTTCACATGAAAATATTTGTTTTTTTATTTTATCTTGAAAAATATACCAATTGTTGTGATAATTGTAACATGATAACTTTCTTGTACACCTTTTTTTGAGGGAGTTTATAAATTTTCAGATTTTTTATAGTTTTTCAAAAATTTTTAAACTTGAAAATTTCATTAAAAAATTCATCTGTCAACAAGTATCTATCCTGTAAAAATTATCATTTTCTCTTGTTTTTAATAATTTATTTACTTTTAGAATAGGATAATCAATAATGGAGATTAGTTCAATTATAAAAAGATAAACGTGTTTTCAAGTTATGAGCATTCAAAGATTTTTTTAATGTAATTTTAGTTTTCATTTAAAAAAAATTAAAGTAATAACGGTAAAAATAAGATAAATAAAGACTACAGTACAGTTCATGTAAGAAAATCACTTACCGTTTATGGAGTTCTACTTAGCAAAATCTCATGACAACTGATGTATTCCTTAAGGTGCAGTAGTAGCGTTCAGTATAGAGCACGAAGTGTACATATAACGTACTCCTACGTGCACAGTATGTAACAAATCATTATATAACAGATATATAACTTAACACTTGTTGCTTGATTAACATTTGTGCGAGATGCTTTCGCAATGAAGGATGCTGGGAGAGCTAGAGAGCCAGCCGGAGAAGTGGCATTGTGCAGGGAGGGAAACTCCATGATTGCAAGGTACAAAGAAGTGTAGTTGGTTTGAAAACATCAGGGTCCACTCAGCAGTCATAACCAAGACAATGCTGCAAGGATCCGAGAAAAAATTAAATTTTATTCAAAACATAAGGATCCCAATAAGTGAAATATCGAAACCAAGAAGATGAGGGTTGACTGTGTAGTTATTGGAGGGAGGGACTTGTTACTTGAATTGAACCTTACATGCAAGCTTTTTCCTACCCATTGACTTATTAAGCCATGTGTTCAACTGCTATGTAGTTAGGGAAAAGTTTGACCTAGTTATGAACCCCCTTTTCTTATCCCCGATTCGTTGAAGGAGCGACTATCGGTTTTATAAATGAAGGGGTTAGTCTTTCGAGTTTTAATATCTTAAATTGAGCAGTCTTAATCTAAACTTTTTTTATTAGAAGGCGATTAAGGTTTACAATAATATGCTTTATCCTTATCCTTGGTTAGACCTCTAAACTTAGTGTATTGAGATTTGAGACATGTAGTAGCGCTCTTCAGCCCTCTGAAGCTTTGAAAACTAGCCGGATGTTCTGGCTGAAATTCCAACAGAACTTGCGGGCCTTTTATAAGATTGCTACGACTGTCTTTCTCAACTTCTCTGGGTAGGAAGAAAGCTTCCCCTGCTTTTATCATGGTTGAGAAAGTCACTATCCAGATTGTGGTTGCTGACTGTTGTCAAGGAGGCAACTGAATACCTCTGTTTTCCAACCTTTCCTTGTAGAAGATATCTATCTAATTGAGCAAAAGCCTAGGTTTTGAGGTTAGATTTTGGTAAATTTCTGGAGAAAAGTGCTATAAATGAGGTTTTGTGCCCATCTCGCGTTACTACAGGTTATTCCGAGTTTTCAAAGCTTTGTAGGATATAAGACTAGTAGTATGTGTATCAAATTTCAGTAAGTTTACAGGTCTAGCCAAGTAGTTTTCAATGGAAACTCTCCACAGTGCTGGGGGCATTATGGAAAGGAGATGGGATGTTTTCAATAGACCTAACAAATGCTGATATTCACATCCCTCTCCATGTAGATTTGAGGATGTTCTTTCAGATCTTAAACAATTCTAAAGTTAACCACATCAAGTGCCCATGCTTTGGTGTGAGGAAGGCTCCACAAGTCTTCACCATAGTGATGGCTCTCATTCACAAGTACAAGATTTCTGGGCATCAGAGTTTTTGTATACCAGGACCACACTCTAATTTTCAACACTTAGTAAGGGTCCTGGACAATTTGGAGAAGTCTCTTCTGATCCCAACTCAGAAGATTCTATATTTGGGAATAATAGTAGCAACAGAGCTTTTCCAGGTTTTCCCAAGGTAAAAGAAGATTCAATCCTTTTTACTTTAGTTGGGGAAATTCAAAATGAGGTCGGCATCAATTCAGATGTGGATGAAGCTGCTAGGGATCAAGGCTTCCTTAGAGAAGTCCATGCCGTTAAGTCACCTAAAGATAAGAGCATTAGAGTGTCATCATAATGCAAAATGGGAACGGGATATTTGTTCTAGTTACGATCTTTAATCTAATAATGAAGAATCAACTTAAAATAATGAGTTGGTGGAACAATACTCCTAAATTACCCCTGGGTGTTCCTTTGGGGATAAGGATTCCAGAACTGCTTTACAGGAAGGATGGGGAGCAACACTAGATTCTCTCCATCAGTCAGAGAAATGGAAATTGCAAGAATCAGTGCTTATTTTCAATTACCTGGAACTTCTGTGTTCAAAACTCTTCAAGTTCAGGAATCATAGATACTAGTAAACTGAATTGCAGTGTTACCACACAACAAGATGGCATTAGCTTATATTTGGAAATGGGGTAATCAGGCTGGGACCTCTCCTCCAGATAGCATAAGTGCTACCTAGTAGGAGGAATTTGAGAGGGATAGTCCTTCTCCCTTGGTTTATACCGGGAAGATTGAATGTTCAGGATAAGTTATCATTATTATTATTATTATTATTATTATTATTATTATTATTATTATTATTATTACTACTAGTTAAGCTACAATCCTAGTTGGAAAAGCAGGATGTTGCCTTAGTGGGTGGTAGGTGTGGTCTCATGAAGGGAATAAAACTGGAATTTATTTTTAGTGGACAGTGTCATTGAAGGCCAAGCTTCGAGACAAAAGCAATAATAACATCAGGTGAGTATAGAAATAACAAAAATTATTATTAAAATGAAATTTTTTGAAGAGTAAGGTAGCTGAATCTGGATGCATTGTTTCTTTTTATTATTAGGTTGAATTTCTCAATATTTACATGATGTAAATGTAGAGAAGACAAGAACAATTGATAAGGATTTAAATTGACTTTCAAGTTTTTTTTTTTTTTTTGTCTGATTATAAATGGGCGAATTAGGAGGTCAGCTGTGTGTGACCTAGTTAAGATTCATCAAAATTAACAATTTTACTAATGAAATATATTTTTTCAATATTAATCTTACCCGATGATCATGTAGCTGTCAACTCCGTTGCCCGACAGAAATCTACGGTCGGGATACGCCAGCGATCGCTATCCAGGTGGGGGTGTACACAACAGCGCCATCTGTGAGTAGGTACTCAAGTACTTCTTGTCAACAAGAACTCAATTTTTCCTCTGTCGTGCCGCCGGCAAGACCTACTTGGATACGCTGTTGATTTTGGAGTCTTTGTTCACGATTTGGTGATGTATTTGCTCTAAAGTTATAGCCTTCGCTATTCAGGAAGCTTTCTCATTAGCTTAGCAAGCTTTTGGAATTAATTTAGATTAATTGGTAACGAACTTTGCTAGATTTTGGAATTCCCCCTTGACTACTTCTAAATTTAAGATGTCTGACCAGTCTCAAGTACCTAAGTACAGGCAGTGTAGCGTTAGGACTTGTACTAGGCGTCTTCCGAAGGCCTCTATAGATCCTCACACCGTATGTTCCAATTGTAGGGGTAAATCCTGTCAATTGGAAGATCGATGTGGGGAATGTGCTGGGCTTTCGGAATTCGATTTTAACGAATTCCTTAGATATGCACATAGGTTAGAGAAGGAGAGAAATAGGAGGAGTTCTTCTCGCTCTGTGGATTTTTCCTCTCCCCATGCCCCTCAACCTTTTCCTTCCCCTGTGGTGGTGACTCCCGAACCTGCTACGAGTGCTCAGCCTGGTATGGCGGATATGTTGCGTGCCATTCAGGCTCTCGGTGACAAAGTGGAGTCATTGGCTAATGACCGTAATCAGCTCTTGGCAGATGTCAGAGAGCTGAAAGCGAAAAGTGCAGTGGGAAGTGTTAGTGCTAGTGATGTGCAAAGTGTCAGTGTCAGTGTTGCGCATGAGGGTACATCTGTGCATGCCAGTCGTCCTCCCAGTCCGGGACCTCTTGCAAGCTCCCAAGCCCAGGGGAGAAGCAATGTCGAAGGACCAAAGGGTTCGGCAGGCCTTGATCGGCGCACGGATGTATCCTCAGTGGTTGCGGACGTATCTGTTAAGGATCGTCCCATCCACATACAGACGAATGAGCCCTTACATTCCTCGTCTGTGGAAGAAGTTTCCAGGAGGAAACGGTGGACCAAGGTCTCACGACCGCTCAAGCATAAGGTCCCTTCCGAGCTAGTCCAACGGCCCAGGTGTAGCCACTGGGTCTGTTCGGACTCGCCGCAGTCATCTGATGACTGCACACCTCCCAAGAGAGGTAGAGTGGTCCCTCAACAGGCTTCTGCTCCGTCTGTTGTTGCTCCAACCACAGTAGACCCTAAGTGGTCCATGCTGCAGACTATGCAGTCTCAGCTTGCTGCATTCATGCAGGAGTATCATGCTGAGAAGGCTCCTGTTAACCTACAACCCGCCGAGGTTGTGCGCTCAGCAGATACTGCGGCTGCCTGCTCCCACACTCCACCTGTGAGAGCTCCACCACCGATGCGCAGTCCACCCTGCCAGACGCATGTTCTTGCTGCACCCTCTGCTAACATGCGTGAGCTGCCGCATCAGGAGTTGCCGGGTTCCAGCACTATGCGGCATTCTCCTCAGCCCATGCAGCATGCTCTGCATACCTTACAGCATGCTCCGCATACCATGCAGCATGAGCCGCATACCTTACAGCATGCTCTGCATACCATACCGCATGCTCCTCAACCCACCGCAGCCCCTCCCACACATGCCAGCTCGCAGACCGACCAGCAGCGGCATGATGTTGGATCTGCAGGTACGCATGCACCCGTACTGCCGGATTCAGCCGTTCAGCTTTCTGCTCTGCCTTTGCCACTTACAACTCAGCTTTCGGATGATGGTGTATCGGATGATGAAGCTGCACATCTGGATGAGCCTCACTCTGATTTTGAAGGGCCCAAGTCTACTCCACCCTCCTTAGACTTTCGTAAAGTCCTTGCCTTGTTCAGGGACTTGTATCCTGAGCAGTTTGTGTCTGCAACCCCTCGTTCTCCTCCCTCCGAGTTTGCTCTGGGCATGCAGTCTGCTGCGCCTGCCTTCACCAAGCTTGTTCTCGCCAGATCATCTAGGAGAGCTTTGAGGGTTATGGGGGACTGGTTGCAGTCCAAGAAGCAACTGGGAAGGACTTCTTTTGTCTTTCCGCCTCCCAAGCTTGCTTCTAAGTCGAGCGTCTGGTATGCCACGGGAGAGGAACCCGGCTTGGGGGTTCCTGCCTCTGCCCAGACCGACTTCTCAAGTCTGGTTGACTCTCCCCGCAGGTTGGCTATGAGACGTTCGAAGATCTGCTGGTCCTTTTCCGATTTAGATCATCTGTTGAAGGGAGTCTTTCGTGCCTTCGAGATATTCAACTTCCTCGATTGGTGTTTGGGAGCCTTAAGCAGAAAGACTTCCCCTTCAGATAAGGACTCGGCCATGCTGATCATGTCTAGCATGGACAAAGCAATTCGGGATGGGTCTGGTGAACTTGCGGCTTCGTATGTATCAGGAGTCCTTAAGAAGAGAGAACATCTTTGCTCCTTCTTATCAGCTGGTATCACTCCTTGCCAGAAGTCAGAGTTGTTGTTTGCTCCTCTCTCCAAGTGTCTGTTTCCGGAGGAGCTGATTAAGGGGATGGCTGCCTCACTTATCCAGAAGGATACTCATGATCTTATGGCATCTTCTGCACGTAAGGCTAAAACCTTACCTTCCGTGCCTAGACCCTTCCGCCCTGCAGCAGTTGACACACCTGCTTCTAGGTTCATCCCGCCCTTTCGTGGCAGAACCTCCAGCAGAGGAGGTACCCGTGCAGACAGTCACCGTGGCAAATCCAAGAAGGGTTCCAAGTCCGCAGAAGGCAAGTTTTGACTGCCTTCCTCTCCAGACAGCAGTAGGAGCCAGACTCAAGACCTTCTGGCAAGCTTGGGAGAGCAGAGGTGCAGACACTCAGTCTGTGAAGTGGCTAAGGGAGGGATACAGAATTCCGTTCTGCCGCAGTCCCCCTCTAGCTACGTCTCCCATCAACCTCTCTCCCAACTACAAGGAGAAGGACAAGAGGCTAGCGTTGCAACAAGAGGTGTCGCTCTTGCTACAAAAGGAAGCGGTGGTCATAGTCCGGGATCATCAATCCCCGGGCTTTTACAACTGTCTCTTCCTGGTAGCCAAGAAGACAGGAGGTTGGAGACCGGTGCTGGACGTCAGTGCTCTCAATGCTTTTGTCACCAAGCAGACGTTCGCGATGGAGACGACGAAGTCGGTCCTAGCAGCGGTCAGGCTGGAGGACTGGATGGTCTCGTTAGATCTGAAAGACGCGTACTTTCACGTCCCCATCCATCCAGACTCCCAACCTCTCCTAAGATTCGTCTTTGGAAAGGTTGTGTACCAGTTCCAAGCCCTGTGCTTTGGCCTAAGCACGGCACCTCTTGTGTTTACCAGACTGATGAGGAATATTGCGAAATTTCTTCACTTGGCAGACATCAGAGCCTCCCTCTATTTAGACGACTGGCTTTTAAGAGCTCCCACAAGTCGTCGCTGTCTGGAGAATCTCAGATGGACTATGGATCTGACCAAGAAACTGGGCCTCCTGGTCAATTTAGAGAAGTCCCAGCTCGTCCCATCCCAGACCATTGTCTACCTGGGTATGGAGATTCAGAGTCGAGCTTTTCGGGCTTTTCCGTCGGCCCCAAGGATCAATCAAGCCCTAGAATGCATCCAGAGCATGCTGAGAAGGAACCGATGCTCAGTCAGGCAGTGGATGAGTCTAACAGGGACACTTTCATCGCTGGCCCTGTTCATCGAGTTAGGGAGACTCCACCTCCGCCCCCTTCAGTATCATCTAGCTGCTCACTGGATAAAGGACATGACGCTAGAGACGGTCTCAGTTCCTGTTTCCGAAGAGATGAGGTCTACTCTATCGTGGTGGAAGAACAGCATTCTTCTCAAGGAAGGTCTACCATTGGCTGTTCAGACCCCCGACCACCGTCTCTTCTCGGACGCATCGGACACGGGCTGGGGTGCGACACTGGACGGACAGGAATGCTCGGGCACATGGAATCAGGAGCAAAGGACACTTCACATCAATTGCAAGGAGTTGTTGGCGGTTCATCTGGCCTTGATAAACTTCAAGTCCCTCCAGCTAAACAAGGTGGTGGAGGTGAACTCCGACAACACCACAGCCTTGGCTTACATCTCCAAGCAGGGAGGGACTCATTCGAGGAAGTTGTTCGAGATCGCAAGGGACCTCCTCATTTGGTAACGCTGGTAACGAGGTTCATTCAGGGCGATATGAATGTCATGGCAGATCGCCTCAGCCGGAAGGGTCAGGTCATCCCCACAGAGTGGACCCTTCACAAGAATGTTTGCAGCAGACTATGGGCCCTGTGGGGTCAGCCCACCATAGATCTATTCGCTACCTCGATGACCAAGAGGCTCCCGTTGTATTGTTCTCCGATTCCAGACCCAGCAGCAGTTCACGTGGATGCCTTTCTGCTGGATTGGTCCCATCTCGACCTGTATGCTTTCCCGCCGTTCAAGATTGTCAACAGGGTACTTCAGAAGTTCGCCTCTCACAAAGGGACACGGCTGACGTTGGTTGCTCCCCTCTGGCCCGCGAGAGAATGGTTCACCGAGGTACTGCAATGGCTAGTCGACGTTCCCAGGACTCTTCCTCTAAGAGTGGACCTTCTGCGTCAACCTCACGTAAAGAAGGTACACCCAAACCTCCACGCTCTTCGTCTGACTGCCTTCAGACTATCGAAAGACTCTCAAGAGCTAGAGGCTTTTCGAAGGAGGCAGCCAGAGCGATTGCCAGAGCAAGGAGGACATCCACTCTCAGAGTCTATCAGTCTAAATGGGAAGTCTTCCGAAGCTGGTGCAAGGCCAATGCAGTTTTCTCAACCAGTACCACTGTAACCCAGATTGCTGACTTCCTGTTACATCTAAGGAACGTAAGATCCCTATCAGCTCCTACGATCAAGGGTTACAGAAGTATGTTGGCAGCGGTTTTCCGCCACAGAGGCTTGGATCTTTCCACCAACAAGGATCTACAGGACCTCCTTAGGTCTTTTGAGACCTCAAAGGAACGTCGGTTGTCCACTCCAGGCTGGAATCTAGACGTGGTCTTAAGGTTCCTAATGTCATCAAGATTTGAACCGCTCCAATCAGCCTCTTTTAAGGACCTCACATTAAAAACTCTTTTCCTCGTGTGCTTGGCAACAGCTAAAAGAGTAAGTGAGATCCACGCCTTCAGCAGGAACATAGGTTTCACATCTGAAACGGCTACATGTTCCTTGCAGCTCGGTTTTTTGGCTAAAAACGAGCTTCCTTCACGTCCTTGGCCTAAGTCGTTCGAGATCCCAAGCCTGTCCAACTTGGTGGGGAACGAACTAGAGAGAGTACTTTGCCCAGTTAGAGCTCTTAGGTACTATTTAAGAAGGTCAAAGCCATTACGAGGACAATCAGAAGCTTTATGGTGTGCTATCAAGAAGCCTTCCCTACCGATGTCTAAGAACGCAGTTTCTTACTACATCAGGCTTCTGATTAGAGAAGCACATTCTCATCTGAAGGAAGAAGACCTTGCTTTGCTGAAGGTAAGGACACATGAAGTGAGAGCTGTGGCTACTTCAGTGGCCTTCAAACAGAACCGTTCTCTGCAGAGTGTTATGGATGCAACCTATTGGAGAAGCAAGTCAGTGTTCGCATCATTCTATCTCAAAGATGTCCAGTCTCTTTACGAGAACTGCTACACCCTGGGACCATTCGTAGCAGCGAGTGCAGTAGTAGGTGAGGGCTCAGCCACTACATTCCCATAATCCCATAACCTTTTTAACCTTTCTCTTGAATACTTTTTATTGTTGTTCTTTGGGTTGTACGGTCGGCTAAGAAGCCTTTCGCATCCTGGTTGATTTGGCGGGTGGTCAAATTCTTTCTTGAGAAGCGCCTAGGTTAGAGGTTGTGATGAGGTCCTTTAGTATGGGTTGCAGCCCTTTATACTTCAGCACCTAGGAGTCGTTCAGCATCCTAAGAGGACCGCTAGGCTCAGTAAGGAAGACGTACTTAAAAAAGGCAGAGTAATGGTTCAAGTCGACTTCCTTACCAGGTACTTATTTATTTTATGTTTGTTATTTTGAATAACTGATAAAATGAAATACGGGATACTTAGCTTCTTTGTTAACATGTATGCTGGTCTCCACCCACCACCCTGGGTGTGAATCAGCTACATGATCATCGGGTAAGATTAATATTGAAAAAGGTTATTTTCATTAGTAAAATAAATTTTTGAATATACTTACCCGATGATCATGAATTAAAGAACCCGCCCTTCCTCCCCATAGAGAACCAGTGGACCGAGGAGAAAATTGAGTTCTTGTTGACAAGAAGTACTTGAGTACCTACTCACAGATGGCGCTGTTGTGTACACCCCCACCTGGATAGCGATCGCTGGCGTATCCCGACCGTAGATTTCTGTCGGGCAACGGAGTTGACAGCTACATGATCATCGGGTAAGTATATTCAAAAATTTATTTTACTAATGAAAATAACATGTTTTGAGTGATCCTTAACTCTACGTCACATGATGGCCTTTCCTCCTCATTACCTCAAGTAGTATAGTGTATGTATAACTGTCAACTTCAAATTTTGAGGGGCAAGATAGGGTTTGGTTTGCCTTGCCAGGCAAAGGAACCATTCTGGTGCCTGCTTCCCAGCGTTGGGATCTTAACATTGGTGCTTCCCGTTGAAGAGGGTATGTAAAGAAGTTTTTATTTTGTTGAATGTTGAAAGCTCGCATTTCAAAGTTAAAGAAATGCGACCTTATGTATAGTATGAAAATCAGAAATTTCATGATTAGTCTTTCAAACCCTCTGTAATAATAGCTTTCTTGGCTTTTCTATCAAGGTATATCTTGGATAGAAACACCAACATGATGCAGTTTTGATTAATGTGCTATTTATTCTGAGTATACAAAATAAATTATAAAAGGAAATTGAAGATTTTAATGGTAAACCAGGCTGATATAACAAAAAAAAATCTATAATTTCCTTCTTCATACCTTGTCAGATCTAGTATCCTTTCATAAATATTATAGACTTAGCTGCCTGGCATAGATACAAATTAATGCTCTTCATTCTATTATATAAAAACATTCAGGTGAAAAGGATAGTGGCCATTTTCAGAAACATTAAAACTGGGGTTATATTTAGCTTATGTACTCAAAATGTAGGTCATTAAGTTAGTATTTAATAACAGAACTGAATTAGTATTTGATATATGACTTACCTGAACTTATTAATTTATCATAATAGTAGTTTTACTGAGACTGGGTACTACGGTTAGTTAAATAAAAACTCAAATCTAGAGACAAATAATTATATGCAAATAATTTAGATCTATGAACCTCCATTAATGTTCATATTGCTTTTACTTCAGAAGCTCGGTTTATCAACATTTACCCCTGAAATTATGAAATTTTCCCATTTTCTTTCCTTTCAAAAGACACAAGAGATAATAATAATATACTCATGCAGTTAATGGAAAAAGAGCCTTCATTTCAGTTTCTCTGTCGCTGTCTTTATAACTCGATATACTCTACCAGATTGTAGTAAATTTCATTGCATCTTAAGTTGCCTTTTTTAATTTGTTAGAATCATATATAGTACTATGATTTATATTATGGTTATGAAGAGTGCATTTTGCCTCACTTTTTCTCACAAGGAATGTATGTATCAAGTTCAAGCGTCAATAAAACTTGCATTTAGCTCTGAGGGAAATCCAGAGAATATTATGCCAGTTGCTTATTGTGGCAATGAAGACAAATATGACGTCAGCACCATTCTGTAATACATACTTAACCAACCCGGTTTTGATAGTGATAGGCTTCAAAACTCAAAAGCCACCATATTTAGCAGTCTTTGTTAAATCTCAGAAGTCCATTTTGTCTTCGCTTGTAAGCGGTAATTCTGATAATACCGGGCTTGTTGCTAATCATAACCTAATAAAGGGTATATTTGTTTCTTCAGTTAGGATTCTGAAGTCACTGCGCATTATAGAGTCGCAATCTTTCGGCAGAGCCTCAACTGCTTTATTTACTCCTGATCCTTCTACAGCTAAACCTTTGTATTCCTGCATTCTTATTTGCTCTGTAAGACAACTAGATTGCAGGGCAAAAGACAGAGTTGGTGGTCGGGATCCTAATATCCTGCCACTAGCTAAAGTAAGTGCTATAAGGCAACTTCATTTTTCATTGGTGGATGGCGCATCATACAGTATTGTATGATTCTCTTAGGTTTTTAAATGTTGTTAGTAATGTTTCAGCTAAATTTTATCCATTTCATCAAGTTTTGGAAGGTGGTGCACTTCGTTCGCTAACTTGCTCAACTCAAGTTAACATTAGCTGGGTAATGATAAACAAATAAATTTTAGTAATAGCAGGATTCTTTCTATTTACTGAAAGAATATAGAGAAGAATAATTCATTTTTATTTTTATGACAAATGGACAGTTGATAAAATAGGGTAAAATGTGTTTAACAAAAATACAGCGCAGCACACAAGACCCTATGCCGTGTCTCTGAAAGTTCTAAAACTGTACCTGTACAAATGAGAAGCAATTCCCTTACCAGCTTTAGATATTAAAATCGAACTAGTTGGAATCCATAGTTTCAATTGATCCTTCCTTACAAGGTGAGGATGAACTAGTCGCTGAGTAAATTTTCTTTAATCCTTGCAATCTTTATTAAAAACTTCCTAATAAGTTTTGAAGGTAATTTCTTGAAGTTAATTTTTCCTTAAGTATTCAGAGACAGCTTCTTGCCTGACTAGGTACTCTTTTCAATTTTCCATTTTCTTTATGGGTAAAGTTGTTAAATTATTATCCCAATTACAAAGAATGACTGGTAATTCTAGTCTATTTAGTTTATGCATTCAATACCTCAATAGACATTACTTGTACTAGACAAATGAATTACTTAATCCTGTTCTGTTATCATTTAATTTCATCCTTTGAGCCCATCATTACTGCTAATAAACAAATATCTTTAAATGTAGGGTTTGCAAACTAGTAATAATGTAGTAAATGTTCTTGAAATACTTTCCGTAGAAGTTTTTATAATTGTAAGTTATTTCTAGTGGTATAGATTGCTTACTTAGACTAGTTAATTATAAAGGGAGTGATGACAGTAATGGCTTTGTCTTTGTAGCAGACAAATGAGTTCAAGTTTCAAGTCCTATTAACCCTTTTACCCCCAGGCTATTTGGAACTTTCCAACCTTTAACCCCCAGGGGTTATTTTTTTTTCAAGCACGTTTTGCAGTACAGTATATTTTTTTTAAATTGCTCTAACAGCCTTAATTTTCGTCATAGAGAGGTCAGGTTGGTCTCATTCTCTTGGAAAATGCTTGGAGGTTCTCAAAAAATATCAAAATATGCAAAAAAAAAAAAAAAAAAAATGTAAATAGCAGTTTTTTGTAAGGACGTACCGGTACGTCCATTGGGGGTAAAGGGATGAGTTTTGTGAAACATACCAGTACGTCCTTTTTGGGGGTAAAAGGGTTAAGGATTTAACCATCTTTAATGGAAGCTCAGAAGCCAATAAGTTTTTATTCAGGGTAATATTTCATGCCTGAGCTGCCATGGTTCAAATCATAGCTTAACTCCTCTAGTGGTAACTAGTCATTCTTGTGCATCATTCGGTAACGGTTCTGGTAATAAACGGCTCATCTCAGTTTTGAGATCCTCTCCTAGAGCTTCAAATTTTTTGTTTACTTTTGACCCTTCTGCTTTATAAACATTGCACAACTCCATTTCTAGCCGCTCTTTTTGACACCTAGAATTTTTAAGGCCTTACCTTACCTTATTGCCTTATTCTACGTTTGTGTTCCCCCAGGTCCCTTAGTGTGAGGCACCTCGTATACCCACCAGAGAGTTGCTTATGCATCTTCCGGTGTATTTTGCATCTTCCAGTCTTGGATGGTCTGGGATACATCTTAGGTGTTTATCAAGGTTATTCTTAAACATCTACGCTCACTCCTGATATGTTTCTTAGATGAGCTCGCAGCGCATTAAATAGTCACTGCATTATTGATGCTGGTGCATAGTGGATTAATGTCCTGTGTGCCTTCCTTAGTTTTCCTGGTATAGTTTTTGGCACTATTAATCTACCTCGGCTTGCTCTTTCTGATATTTTTAGCTCCATGATGTTTTCAGTAATACTTTCGATTTGTTTCCATGCTTGTATTATCCTTAAAGCAATCCTCATGGTAAAGTACTGTAAGTGCCTCTATAAAACAACTTATATCTTAAGTGCCAAAATGTTAGTTTAGATTTTTTATCATTCCTCTCAATGAAATAGGTGCCCTTTACAACTCATTAACTTTCTGCTTTTGTGGCAAATAGTATGATATCCTTATACTGAATGTTAAAGATTCGTTGAATGATCTGAAAATAAGGAGAAAATATTTTCACCAAATATATTGTTTGTACTTTTTATATATTTCAAATGGTTAAATGGCTGTTGATTTTGCTGTTACTTGAAAAGTAAGTGAAATCTTAAAATGTTGAATAGATCAAATTAATTTCATGAATTACCACTACTTTGTATTAGTGCAAGCCTGAAATATTTTGCTTCTTTACTGCAATCTAAAACATATAACATGCAAAAAAGTATGTATATCTAGCACTGATAATAAAAAATTACAATTTCTATATAAAAGAAAATTATAATTTTCTTTTCATTTCGGTCCACTTAAAAAAATTATTTGTTAGGATTTATCTATAAAATTCCAAAGTATCTATTAAAGTCAACTATAATAGATGGATTCAGATTGCATTTATGTATAAGACGTACAGTGGATGTGTATAGAAATTGCATATACTGTACACATTCACATTGATGGATTCAGATTGCATATATGTATAAGACATACAGTGGATGTGTATAGAAATTGCATATACTGTACACATTCACATTTAGATATGTATTTCCATATAAAGTTCATTTAATAAATATACTGATGACAAGTAAACAATTTCTTATGAAGAAACCTATCAACTTTATTATTTGATTTTACAAAATATGACTCTCATATAAATATAGTTACAATGTCACTATAACAGTACATGTCTTTTAAAGAGCTAGTGTACAATATGAGAAATAGCAATAGATTAGTATTGTAAGAAGCCATTGGATAGTAAAAACATACTTTTTAAAGAATACATAATTCTGCTTAGCAAAATTTGGCACAAACCATAGAGTAAAATCAGTGAAAGATAATTTTAGTTACTAATAATAATGAAAAGTCCCACAAAAGCAAAATAAAAAAAGACAAGCAATTACCGTAAAATCAAAAAAATAGTTAAGTCACACATTTCTAATATACTCTCTCTTTCTCATATAAAGAACTTAAAGTCCCAGTCAGACTATGGTGGCATGTTTATCAAGGGGTTAATGTCAGTCTGGTACTTCACTAGTAGAGGTATCTTGGTCATGCGTATCACTGTGAGTGTCTGGTGTGGCTGTATCTCCACGTTCTATGACGGATGCCACCTCAGTCTGTGAATGGGACCCCAAGCTCTCTGAGCCCTCTGATGGTGAGGCAGGGCTGCTGGTCTCTCCCGGTAGAACCTCTAAAGCATCCATGTCTCCTTCCCTGGTGCTTTGTTGATTAACACTATTATGTTCACTTGTAGAGACTAGTAACTTCTGGTGGCTATCATAAGCATTAGTGCAGGTTAGTTCTGATGTAAGAATAGAAGCAGCAACAGCAGCGACATCAGAGTGAGAAGCACCTCCACCACCCTTAGTAGGAGCATTAGTAGTAGGAGTATCAATACAGTTGGTGGCAGCAGTAGTAGTAGTAGTAGTAGTAGAGGTTTTGGTGTGTTGAGATGAGTGATGTGAAGGTTCACTAGTAGTTAAAATGGAAGCAGTTGTGGTAGTAATAGTTGTGAATGGTGATGTTATAGGAAAGAGGAATTGTGGTGATGGTGGAGGGAAATAGGTGTCGTAGCGGTGCAGGTGTGAGAAGAACTCCAGTGTGTTGATGTTGGGAGAGGAGGGGCCAGAAGACGACACGAAGGATGGAGGCCCAGACCAACCAATACCTGGAGGGAGAAGGAGTGGGACAAATGCTCACACCAGATTCTCCACTACCACAAACATAATACTTCTCAGTAATTGAAGTAAGGGTGACACGCTAACACCACTACTGCTAATCACCACGTTTTGTACTTAATCAGTGAACATCATGCAGAGATGATCAAAATTATATATAATTGTCTCTAATGCCTAGAAGACTCTAAAAGCCAGAAAGCATAAACTATTCTAAATGCATATCTGAATTAGTATGATTGGATTTTGTGCACAATTTATCTCTGCAATTGTGCGACAATAAAATAAGTGAGGATTTGAATTTTGTTTTCAGTCAGTATTTAGTGGTCTGAGGCTTATTTCAGTTACGTTTGAATTTAAACATCAACCCTGTATGGTATAAAAAGATTGTTATTTTGATGGTAAATGTAAGGAATGAACACGAACCATTAAATATGACTCAAATAATACCAACTGTTTGTACAAGTACAGCTAGATTAGTATAAGAATCTAACTTTACAGTAAGACTTTAGAAGAGCCAAATGCCAGTGAAGTAACAAAATCATACCTATCAAATTTATAATTGGAAAATCAAGATTATCTCAGAGTTTGGACTTCAATTCGAAAACTTTTTAAGTTTAGTATGAAATCTTAAGTCATTACACCATGAATAGAGAGAAACATCATTGGATGGAAACTAGATATTGAGAAAATTATGACTTAAAAAGCCATTACCTGAGTATATGAACATTTGCAAAAGGAAAAAAATTACAAGCATAAGACGAGAGATACATAATTCTGCAATAAGTGCAAACTAACATTAAACCTAAGATATATGCTATACTTACATGGTCAGCAATGAACCAACTGCCAGTTAAAAGAGATATATCTAGCAATAAAAAATAGCTGGATCAGAGGTCTTTTGCTCTCTACCATCGTAATACCATGATAGCTACAAAGGAATGCTGCTTGACTCTAAATGGCAGATCTAATAATAGGTTTTTGATAATGCTACCACACACCTCCTTCCAAATATAACAAATGTATTACATTTCACATACAAAATTAATCAAATTCTAAATGTAAGCATTATTTAGACACTGATATTAGTATATTATACACTGATATTAGTATATCATTTATATAACAAACACTGAACACTGCCTTAGCATATTAGTATTTCGTAGCTAAATTGGAATGTTCTCGAGAGAGAGAAAGGGATATTTTTGGTACCTCTTACAGAAAAAATACTAGAAATAGCTACATTACTAAGGTTAGGATCATAATACTTTACAAACAGAAAGCAAATTTCAACTAATGAAAACAAAATAATCCTGACAAAGAAAGAGTCTAAAAGAAAAATGTAACTAATCTAATTGAGCTTGAAACTAAGTATCTAAGTCACAATATTTCACAATATTTTGATCCTCACTAGGAAAAAGTGTCTTCCTGCTGTATCACATGCAAGTCTTAAAAATATGTCTTTTATGTATAAGTAATAAGTAACCCAGATTTTCTATTTAACAAAACTGTATTTGAATTAGTCAAAAGGTTTTTATCTACAAATAAGTTTCATATTGCATTGAAAAATACTTCATACTGAAGGGGAGACACTGTTCTAAGAGTCCACCTCTTACAATATCTCTAGGGAGGAGTCCCTAGACCACTTACTGGACGATGGAGATTGAAGGCCAAGTGGAGGAGGTTGAGAGCGTGGATTTTTGGGAGTGGAAGGCATCTTAGGAGGAGAGGACAGAGGAGTACGAAACTGAGCTAAAGCCATGCGTTCTAAAAAGGCATCCAACTGACGTAATGACAGAGCATTATGAAGAGTCTCCAGTGGTCGAATCGAGGGTACCCCACCAAGGCCCTCTATATCTGTAAATGATACTAATTAGTAGAGTATATATCATAAAGGTGTTAATATTAACAATCATTTCACTCATTCACTGAGCTCACTTCTCATTCTAGGTTTCAGTATAACCAAAAGGAGGAGACAATGAAAGTGATGCAGAACATGACTAGCTATACAACAAACAGTATAGAAAAGAGAAGTACAAACAATCTACTGTATATTTGAACATAAAATATATAATTTTTAAAAGAATATAAAACAACAATATTTAATTTAACACCTATCAGTTTACCATTATGAATGACAGTGTCTTTGGAATGATAAACAATATCATATAAAAAATATGGGAAATCTTGTTCTAATATTATAAATATATACTGTATATGTATATTTATATAATTGTCAGAGATTTAATTTGGGAACTTAATGTCAGTTATTCTAACTGACTCTTGAGGGTCCTCATTGACTTCCACAGAGGTATCAGTCTTTGAACTGAATGTACAGTAAATAAAAATTTTTTCCTGTAACCGTAATCACACTAATGCATGAGTAATCTATTGATTATTCTAATTCCA
The DNA here is from genome assembly GCF_036898095.1 of Palaemon carinicauda. Taxonomy (NCBI): domain Eukaryota; kingdom Metazoa; phylum Arthropoda; class Malacostraca; order Decapoda; family Palaemonidae; genus Palaemon; species Palaemon carinicauda. Next base: position 9,509,825 of record NC_090764.1, read on the forward strand.
AAATTTTAGCCCAACCACCATTATAACAGCTATTCTATACCTTCCCTTTGGTCAATTTCCAATTAACTACTATCCTCAACTCTAAATCACTCAACTACCAAATATTAAACCCTTCCCAACTTTTTAATCTTTAGTTAAGGGTTTGACCTTAATCAGTAGGTTGCTTGTTTGTGTTTATTTTTACTTTTGCTCTTATGTGTTGTTATTTATTTTATTGTAATTAAAGTTATTTCTATGTACAGTGGAACCTCTACACACGAACGTATCTACATCCGAATTTTCCAACATCCGAAGTAAAATTCGAGCAAATTTTTGACTCTACACCCGAATTTTATTTCGACACACGAAGTAAACATTACGCCATTGAGCGTCGAGTGCTCAGTTCTCTATTCTTGTGTGTATCGTGTGGTTATCCTTTGTTTGGTCTGTTATTAACAGTGCTTATTTTCTTCCTTTTCTCACATTTCCTTTTTGATTTTACCTATAATCATGGTGCCTAAGAAGCTAAGTTTCAGTACAGGAAGAAGGCAATTCTTTCATTACAATTGAAGCAAGAAATTATAGAAAAACATGAGAGCAGTGTGCATGTGAGTGATACTGTATGGCTAAACAATATGGTCGGAATAGGCCTATGATCTCGAGGATCATCAAGCTGAAGGCAGCCATTAAAGCAAATAACCATCGAAGGGGATCACCATTATTACAAGACATCTTAGCAATACCCTGGAAGAGATAGAACGCCTTTTGTTGATAGGGATAAAGGACAAAGAGATTGTTGGCAACGATCATTTGTGAGAAGGGCCAGCGTGATGAACAGAAAGAAAGAAAAAAGTGAAGCAAAGAAAACCATGATGGCATTAACAAGCTCCTTTAAATAAGACTTCTCTCTTTTTCTGTTTCTCTCTAAACATAGCATTAACATGTTTTTTAAATAAAATATCTCTCTCGTTCTTCTTCGCTGTTATAGTGTTAGATACGTCTATTATTTTTTTTCCGAGAGAGAGAGAGAGAGAGAGAGAGAGAGAGAGAGAGAGAGAGAGAGAGAGAGAGAGAGAGAGAGAGATTAAACAAAAATGTGTTTAGAGTACATTTGATTTTTAACAGCGTCAACGAGTTGAAAAACAATTAAATGTAACTAAGAAAGTAATAACAGATAATCTGAATTCTTTTATTAACTAAAACAAATATTGATACAAGAACACTCGTGTGCGTATGCACAAACACACACACAGGTGCAAAAATTGCTACGCAGTAAGAGAGACGGTCGGGGAGGAGGTAGAGATGGTGACTGCGATAACATACCGTAACTCGTCACTGAAAGTGATGAAAATAAAAAATCAAAAGAAAATTTTTTTTTTTTAAAAATGAAATAAAAAAAAAAATAATAATCTAAGTTAGATAAAAATTTCCGTAGTGTAAGTTACGGTATGTTATCGCAGTCACCATCTCTACATCCTCGCCGATCGTGTCTCCTCGTGCGTGTGTGTGTGTGTTTGCGCATACGCACACGAGTGTGTTTGTATCAATATTTGTTTTAGTTAATAAAGGAATTCAGATTCGCTGATATTGTTTTTTCAGTTACATTTAACTGTCTTTCAACTCGTTAACGCTGTTAAAAATCATATGTACACAACACACTTTTGTTAAATCTCTCTCTCTCTCTCTCTCTCTCAGAAAAAATTAATAGACGTCTCTAACACTAAAAGTGAAGAAGAACAAGAGAGAGAGAGAGAGAGAGAGAGAGAGAGAGAGAGAGAGAGAGAGAGAGAGAGAGAGAGAGAGAGAGAGAGAGAGAGAGTATTTATTTAAAGAACATGTTAACACCATGTCTACCTTCTCGCCGATCGTCCGTCTCCTGGCGTAGCAAATCCTACACCTGCGTTGGCCTGTCTCTAAGGTAAAGTGGCAATAAAACACATTTTTTATTTATTACTTCTTTTTAATTATCTTTTTTACATGCTTCTTTCATATTATGCAGTTATGTTATTGTTATGTGTAATTATGTGTAGCCATTTATTAAGGATTTATTATGGGTTTTTAGGCTGAGGAACGAATTAAATGAATTACCATGTATTCTTATGGGAGAATTCGTTTCTACATCCGAACATTTTCTACATCCGAAGTTGGTTGTGGAACGAATTAAATTCGTATGTAGAGGTACCACTGTATATATTTGATAAGGGTATCAGTATTTTTTCTTTTAGTGGTATAATTCATCTTATTTCAATGTAGCTTTGATTCTTGGCTCATAAATTGAATGTTACTAATTTAAAAAAATCAGTGGTGGTGATCTTGTTTTAGCCCTAATGATAGGAAAGATGGTTTATCAAAATCTTGGTTGATAGTAATATAGTACATCAGCTGAAGTTTCTGCTTGCAATTGCATTTATATATATATATATATATATATATATATATATATATATATATATATATATATATATATAGATATAGATATAGATATAGATATAGATATATATATATATATATATATATATATATATATATATATATATATATATATATATATATATATATATATATATAGATATATATATAGATATATAGATATATATATAGATATATATAGATATAGATATATATATAGATAGATAGATAGATAGATAGATATATCCTCCAATATTTGGGAGGTGGTTGACATAAAAAAAAATCATGAATTCGCAGTTTTGCGATTAGTACTCTTGTGGCTTAGTGATTTCAAAATGACCGATTTCCTTTGCACCCAACATTCTTCGCGCCATTTCCCTCTTAACACAGCCCAACACCCTGTCTTTTGCTGACTCAGCCTCAGGCTCCCATAGTCTCTTCTTACTTGTGCTTCTGCCGTCTTTTTTGTGCAGAATCATGTGATGTAAAAAACCTGTACATATCCATTGTGTTTATAGTGTTTTTAGTATAAAATGTGATATGCACATTATGCTGTCCCATACGCCAAACATTCAACGGCTCAAGAGTTGCATCGTGCATCAGACTTGCATAGGGCTTCTTACGTAAACGGTTAGTGGTGTTGTACTGATACTTTTAATTTTTGTGTTAGTATATTCATTGTGTATCAATTTTACACTATTATATTAACTAATACACTGTACAGTACTGTATACAAAATAACGTATTTTACTGTAATAACGTACATATAGGCTACAGTACATGTATGACTAGTTTGAACTGAGCGAATCAACTTGCCAAAAACAGTGATCGCTTACGAGTGTTACCTTAGCTACTTGAGCTGTACTCTAGTGGTAGTACTTTACATATATTACTGTTATATACACTACAGTATCAGCAAGTGTTGTTAGATAGGAACAACAGCGTTTGGTTGTTACTCTACGTATTACATTTATATAAGTGTAGTGATGACTCGTATTGTGTATGCGAGTGTGCACATGTACTTTACACTCACTGAAATGTATTCATTCATTAACATAATGATTATACTATACAGTACTCTAAATAAAAACCTAGTAAAAAAAAATATTAGGCAGTACAGTGGATTATTTCATGTTAGTTGACTGTGCATAGACAATGGGCAGTTAGATGTTAGGTTAGGAGTTTACCCACCCTAGGGCAGCAAATATTCGCGTATTCTTCCCTTCGCACCTGTCTCTATTACATAATCCCCACGTATATGGAGGGCTGACTGAATACATAATGTATACATACAAAAGATCCCCAACTTGAAAACGTCCAGAGATACAAACACACTGACTGAAGTTACAATTCTTGGATGTTTGTAATCTAACAGTAACTCCTCTCTTCCTTCATCATCACTGCCAGTGCAAGCAAGCAAACCAAAAAGAGAAGAGAGAGAGAGAGAGAGAGAGAGGAGAGAGAGAGAGAGAGAGAGAGAGAGAGAGAGAGAGAGAGAGAGAGAGGTGTGTGTGTGTGTGTGTGTGTGTTTATTACTGGGTTTAAGTAAATCATTTCATACCTTAAACATTATACATACAGTATATTTATTGAATAGACCAAGCAGTAGTATTATACGCAGCAACCCTTTAAATCAGCCGAGATACTACCGCTAGAGAGTTATGTGGTCCTTTGACTGGCCAAACAGTACTGCATTGGATCCTTCTCTCTTGTTACGGTTCACTTTCCCTTTGCCTACACATACACCGAATAGTCTGGCCTATTCTTTACAGATTCTTCTCTGTCCTCATTCACCTGACAACAATGAGATTACCAAACAATTCTTCTTCACCCAAGGGGTTAACTACTGCACTGTAATTAATTGACCAGTGGCTACTTTCCTCTTGGTAACGGTAGAAGAGACTCTATAACTATGGTAAGCAGCTCTTCTAGGAGAAGGACATTCCAAAATCAAACCATTGTTCTCTAGTCTTGGGTAGTACCATAGCCTCTGTACCATGGTCTTCCACTGTCTTGGGCTAGAGTTCTCTTCTTAGAGGGTAGACTTGGACACACTATTCTATCTCGTTTCTCTTCCTTTTGTTTTGTTAAAGCATTCATAGTTTATATAGGAAATATTTATTTAATGTCATTGTTCTTAAGATATATTTCTGGGTCGACCTGTGACGCCCGGTGAAAAGGGTCCTTCCTTACACTTTTCTGATATAAATACTTCCAAATATACCAGAGAAAGTTAAAGTATAGAATGCAGAGGTTACTACCCTCGCGCGAGCACCCAGTGGGCGTCGTGTATAAAGCAGGGGCGTGTGAAAACCACTATTCACAGGCTGTCTTCCATTTAGATAATTCCTTCATCAAAGGGAAGGGCCGTAACAGAGGCCCTAGCTACCTTACCTGAGCCACTCTACCGACGCCCGACGCTAGCGACATCTGTACTACATCCTTCTGTTGGACTTCGTAAGCGTTGTTTTGTTCTTTTGTGCCGCTTGTTTTTTCACTGTTTTCGTGAAGTATCATCATGACCAAGGCTCTCCTTGCTCCTGCACCAATGTTAAGTACCATAGATTGTTTTGACAGACTTTTTTAGTACCGGGCTAGTGTTATCTTAATTCATTTTAGTGTTTTTAGTGCGTCCGGCTTTTGCCTTCCACGGCGTTGGCAGCCATTGTTATTGTTTACGTTTTTACGTCTCTTTTAACTTGTTATGCCCGTTTGGTACTTTTGTCATCTTAGGTTCATTATCTTTTATATACTCTTGGCCTTGTGCCATATATTTTGTTATATTTTGAACCATATTTATTGTGTTGGTACTTTTTATCGCTTACGAGTCCATATTCTAGTCGAACGAAGAATAGCGTTCGGGGCTTTATTATAGTTGAGTTATTTCCGTTTGGCGTTATCATAATTTAGCCATTTTTCACTCTTGTTCGTTCTCGTTTCGCTATTCTTCGTTCCTATCTATTTTATTGTTTTGTTGATCATGGACTATTATGTGTATTTTATTTAAGGTTCATTTTAGTTTTCGTTATAGTAACCATGAGAGAGAGAGAGGCTGGAGTTCCCGTTTTCTGTTCATACGGTCACGTGTCTCCCTCTCTCTCTCTCTCATATATTTTAGTTATACAGTACCTAGTACGAGAGCTGAAGTTCCCGTTTTCTGTTCATACAATCACGGGTTCTCTCTCTCCTCTCTCTCTTCCCATTGCGGGAATTACGCATTAATTTGATTATTTACATGTTTATCTTGTGGTTACTTTTAGTTTATTTTGAGGCTAGTGTTTTAAATAAGTCCTGTCGTGTGTGAGTCTATTGTATTGGTTATTTGGATGACCCAGAGCCATCATTAGTTCCCCTAGTTCCATCCTCTCCCCGCTACGGCCTTGGGAGCTTGGTCTGAACCCCTATCCAACTCCGCCATGAGTTCCATACTATGAGCTGGGAACACGTACCTTTCTGTTATTCGGGTGCACTCCTCCGGCAGTGTTTGCGTCGGTAGAGTGGCTCAGGTAAGGTAGCTAGGGCCTCTGTTACGGCCCTTCCCTTTGATGAAGGAATTATCTAAATGGAAGACAGCCTGTGAATAGTGGTTTTCACACGCCCCTGCTTTATACACGACGCCCGCTGGGTGCTCGCGCAAGGTTAGTAACCTCTGCATTCCATACTTTAACTTTCTCTGGTATATTTGGAAGTATTTATATCAGAAAAGTGTAAGGAAGGACCCTTTTCACCGAGCGTCACAGGTATCTCCCCAGAAATAGATTTATCCTTTGTCAAAATCCGTTTATTTTTCCGTGTTTCCTTTCCTCACTGGGCTATTTTCCCTGTCGGGGCCCCTGGGCTTATAGCATCTTGCTTTTCCAACTAGGGTTGTAGCTTAGCAAGTAATAATAATAATAATAATTCGATCATCAAGTAAAATGTTAACACTGCTGAGTGCTTGCTTGCATACATTTTTATTGTTTATTAGCATAAAACATCAGCTGATTCCATCATTGATAAAAGGTAAACACTACACAGTTCACATGGCTGCTTGTAAGTTCATTTATATCATATGATATAATAAAACAATCTATTACATAATTTAAAACCATAACCAAAACGACATTTGTAATAACCTGGTATTTATTTCATAAGAACGGAAATATTTGTCGACTTTTAAAGATGGAAATCGTAGGCTTGCAGGTTAGATTAGGCCTACCCTAGGCCAATATTAAACAATTAAACACTTACATAAAGACCTATTGTGTTTGTAAGTTGGGGACCTTCTAGATATAGATAAATTATCTATGTACGTATGTATGTATGTACACAGTAATCCCTCGCCATTTCATGGTTCGAGTTTTGCGGCCTCAGTGCATCGCGGATTTTCAAAAATATTTGTCAAAAATTAGAAAAAAATGGTGCGAAAGTTATGCGGGCGCTAGCAGAAGGCGCGCAACTCAAATTCCACCTCTCTGATTCGCTGGCCATCTCGGTTCCGGAATCTCGCATGCTGATTTGCCGAGACGCTTTACCCAGCATCTCTCCCTTCCGTGCGCCCCGCGAAGGGAGACAGCATTCATTGTTTTCGCTCGTTTCCCTTGTGTTGCTTAGTCTTGCCGCGTGGAACTTTTTGCTGTTTTCTTGTGCTTTTTTAGTGTAAAATAGTGCTTGTGACACTTGAAAATGGCTCCTTAATGTCTTCTACCCTCTACATTCTCTAGTGAACCCAAGAAGAAGAGAAAAATGATGACGGTGAACGAGAAAGTGAAATTATTGGACATGCTTAAGGCAGGCAGTAGCTATGCGTCTGTTGCCCGCATTTACGGAGTAAATGAATCGACGGTTCGCTACTTGAAAAAAGATGAAATGAAAATACGTAAAACTGCCTCAATAACGTTCTCCAAGGACACCAAGCGCGTTGAGACTCCTTGTAATAAGACGATTGTGCAAATGGAGAATGCGTTATCAATGTGGATATCGGACTGTCGGGAAAAGAAGGTTAGTCTCGATACCAACATGATTCGAACCAAAGCCAAAACCCTGTATGATAGCCTCGTTCCTGAAGGAAAATTGAACGAAGACGACGAAGAAGATGATCCTGCCCACGAGAAAAACGTGGTTTCGTTGTCAGCAAGGGCTGGTTCGAGAAATTCAAGAGGAGGTTTGTCCTTCGCAGCATTCCTTTGTATGGGGGAGGCCACCATACAAAGTTCACCACTCCGCCGTAGATAAAGCTGTGAGGCTGGCATGGTTAGTAGCCAATGAAGGTTTCTCTGACATGACGACGGAAGACGTCAACTCACTGATCGTGTGCCACTCGGAGCCCTTAACCGACGAGGACCTTGTCGAAATGACAAGATCAGCGAGTGAGGAAAAAGAAGAGGCAGCCGACGTCGGCGACGACTACGAAGCTGAAGAAGGTGGCCTTACCTTGGACAACCTACAAGAGCTCTGCAACAAAGGGCGCAGGAAATCAACTATAATATGGTCAGAGCCATCGAATTTAGTAACCGTATTGACTGTGTAATAGCGTTGTACAACAGCATCATTGCTGAGATGAAAAAAAACGTCAACAACTTCCCATCACGATGTTCCTAGCGCACCGAAAACCTTTTGCGGAAGCATCAGATACTCTTCCTGCTGCCTCTCCGGCTTCCCACCCAGCCACTATGCCGCCTCCTGCAGTTTCTCCAGCTCTATCGGAAACTGTCGTTGACGATTCACCGCCTCTATCAACTGACGATGAGGCATCACCTGAGGAGCAGTAAAGCTCTTTCTTATTAACCTCTGCAGTAAATCATCTTCATCTTCTTCCCCTCCATCATACTGCACAGGTGTTTCATCGTCATTTATCAAGATCATCATCATTGTTAGAGGTGAGTTATGCATCTTATTATAAGAATAAAAGTTCTAAAACATATCTACAGTAAATACATGTTCACTATTTATATCTACATATGTGCGTACATGTACAGTACACTTACACTCTATTCATATTATTTATACATTATTTGTGTATAGATGTAAATGTACAGTACTCGTCAGCATAATGCGACCATGGGGCCGAGTGGTCGCATTACGGTGGCGAAAAAAGAATGATGTTTTTCGAGGATAAATCAAAATAGCCAGGGAAATGCGACCATACAGTGACGTCACAGCATGCCGCCTGTGTGTGCCGGTACCCGCGAAACCTCCTCAGTCTTTCTCTGGTAGTGGTGGGGTGCAGTTCTTCGCCGTGCTCTCTTCCCACACCACCCCCCGGATTATAGCAGTTTAGCGGTGGTTGGCGGTGCTAGTGACTATACTATGGCACCTACCAAGGATTTGTCTAGTGATTGCATAGCGCAGATAGTGGGGCTAAAGGCTGCAGGCCATACAATCAAGGAAATTTGCCGGTTTACTGGTGCTGACCCGACGAGTGTTAAGAAGTACGTTCGGTTATGGCGTCAGGGCGGCTGCAAGGAAACACCAACAATTAAGCCTCGGCCTGGCGGTATCAGGAAAACATCCAAACGTGCTAATAACATCCTGAAACGTACTGTGGAATCCCAAACGTCTACTACAGCTAGGAAAATAAAGGAGAAGAATCCTGGAGCCTTTGCAGAGGTGTCAGTGAGGACAGTGTCACGGCGCTTATATGAACTGAGGTACAACAGCTACAAGCGCACCAAGAAGCTTCTCATTACCAAGAAGCAGAAGGTAAAGAGGTGTAATTTTGCCAAGAAATATGGACAGTGGACTGATGAACAGTGGCTCAGGGTTCTGTGGTCTGATGAGGCAAATTTTAACATTACATGTAATTGTAACTCTCGAGTGTTTCGTCGTAAAGGTAGTGACCCGCTAGATCCTCGGTACATTGAGAGTACAGTAAAGCACCCTGATACTATTATGGTCTGGGGCTATTTCACTTGAGTGGGCCCTGGAAAGCTTGTATTACTCCCTAATGTGAGAGTGAATGCTGAAATCTATATGGACCTCCTTGCTGAACATTTGCATGAGTCATTTGAATTAACAGGTGCACTGCCCGTGCTGTCAAGGATTGGCTGTCTGTTTGTGAAATTCCCATCATAAACGATTGGCCAGGTAACTCTCCAGACATTAACCCCATTGAAAATCTCTGGAGCATCATTAAGAAGGACCTACAGAAAAAAGACGTCAGCTCTCTGCTGCGTCTGGAGGCAGCCATCCGAGAGTCGTGGGCCAATATACCTCCACAATATCTTCGTAATTTGGCTTTGTCGCTTCCCAAACGGCTACAGCAGGTTTTGAAGAGGAAGGGTGGTCCAACAAAATATTAATCAAGGTAATTAGAACTTTTTATTATGTTTCATTCCCAATATAAATGTACGTAGAATGTTTTTGGTGTGTTTTTATGGGGGGGGGGGGGGGTTCGCATTACGCTGACGAGTACTGTACATACAGTATATAATTTTATATTATCAATATTTATTTACATGATTCTTTAATGTTCTAATGATAACATATGCATTTAAACAGTTAATATACACTTATTATTGTTATATATACATGTACACAAAAAAATTTACGTATTCCAAAAATAGGGAGGGAACCTACTTCGCGGTTTTTCACCTATCACGGTCGGTTCTGGTCCCAATTAACCGCAATATGTGAGGGATTACTGTATACATACATATACAGTGTTGAGGGAGTAATTAGTTTCTCGGATTTGACAGGAGAGAGGTAGATTTGTGTGATGGAATATCTGATTAGGTTATGGGAAAGACTGACAAGGGCTAGTGGAGTGAGTCTGGCTGAGGAATACTGCAATTGTTCTGTTGAATAATGGATAAGGTGATATAGGTATTTTTGATGTATTACATATTTTATTATAACAAGAAAGTGTAGCGTAGGAATTCCCAAGGTAGTTATAAAATTGAAACTCTTTATTTATTTATCTGTGTCTGTCTGTCTGTGGACATGATTACGTCAAAACTACTTGCCGGATTTTGCCGAAATTTGCGCCACAGATAGATCTTAGGTCGTGGATGACCTCATTAAATGTTGGAGATGATCTGGATCCGGATTCTAGATCCGGATTTGCATATTTCACCAATTTAAAGATAACGTCAAAACAAACGGACAGATTTTGACAAAATTTCCACCACAGAAGGAGCTTAGGCTATGGACGACTCCATTAACTTTCGGAGATGATGAGGTTCCTGTTTTGCATTTTTTTTCTTTGTCTTTCTGTGGACAGGATTACACCAAAACAAATCAATGGATTTTGATGAAATTTTCACCACAGATAGATCTTAGGCCATGGACGACTCCATTTACCTTTGACAAAGGTCAAAAGTCTCTGATTGCTTTTGTTAACCTATATTTCTGCAAAATAATTTTAATACAGTCAGATATTCATAAATTTGATTATTTATGCTGGAACTTTCTCAAGTAATATTTATTGATTTTTTCCATTTGTATAAAAAAATATAGAACAGGACTTAATTAAAAATAGTACAGGTAGCTATTATAGTATTACACAAGAACTGAAAAAGTCACTCAGATATCAGTAGTGTATCAATCTCCTCTTTCTTTTCCCGTTATGAAATTGATTATGTTTTGCTTTATTTGATCTTATAGCAAGTCTTTACGGTATGTAATTGTGAAGGCATTTTAACTGAAAATACAAGGAATATGTCTTTATATAAGACTAAATACAGCACAACATTTTCATGTGCCCCTTGTCAAAAAGAGATTCCAATATTTTGCTTTTAAATTTGATTCAATCTATTTTAATTTGGAACATAGGGGAGAAATTTCAGAAGCTAATGAGAAGTTTTAACAGTCCGTGCAAAAGGAGAAAGTTTTAGAGTAACTGTGAGGATATGGCAATGGGGAAGATGGAATAAACTAACTTAATATGGATGATGGAAGAATGGAAGTGGTTGACTAGTATTGTAGCTAAGTTGTATAAAATAAAATGAAAATGTGTTGAAAAACAAAACTATGAAATTTTGGTTAGTAAACATAAAAAAAGCCAGGTTTATTGAGTTTTAAGGAATAACAGAGTTACTATTGTAATCTAATAAGCTTCATCTGTTCCTGATTGGTAGCCATTAAAGTTGCCAGGATCAAGCCCTCTGGCAAAGAATGATCTGAATCATCATCACTAGCTTGTTGGCAATTCTGAGAGATTAAGCACAAATTTGTTGTTGGTCATTTTTATAGTATCTCTTGGAAGCTTTGGGGAGGATCCCAAATGGGACATCTAAGCTTATGTCTCTGTCCTTGTTTGAAATGTAAATGTTACAGTAAATGTCAGAAATTTTGGCCTCGGAGAGTATTTTGGATGTAAATATTAAATCACTGGATGCTGACATACATTTTCTTTAGGGCCTTGATAAAACAACCAAATGCTTTTATGAAAGGATATTGATGGATAATTATTGGTGTTTAACACTGAAAACTGGATGAAAAGTCCTAATCTTAACAGTACAATACAGATGTATAAGGAAATAAAGTCCTCAAACTATGCAATTTGATGAGTATGGAGTTCTACTGTATACAGCAAATGTTGAAAGTGGTGTCCTAACACATGTCACAAGATCTACTGTATTGGTCAACCAAAGCCCTGTTTTTATATAAAAGTAAACCCACATAAATTTTCATTTAATCTTCCAAGATTTCAAGGCTTGAACTGTTTGTATACAATTATGTATATATACAGTACAATACATGCTTTTATAAAATGTAATAATACAGTATTAATGCATACGTAAGCAAGCAGACACCCATACAGACATTTGTGTAATTTACTTCAGAAATTAATAATGTAGTTATCTACAGTATAAACTATTGTATGATGTTCATATTGCTTTGTTCTAAAAGCTGACTCAATATTGACATTACTTGAAAAACATAAATATCCACTTTCTTCCCTCTTGAGGCTGACACCTCCCTCCCACTAAAACTACAGCTAGTAACTAATGGCAACAACTACGGAGTGGCTACTTCACACCTGCCTTGTGTTCAGTAGTTTTCTTATTGTACTGATGTTAAATCAGTTTTATATGCCTCAGTGGTTATTTGAAATTGCCCATGTTTTTCCTTTGTTTTAGGTTATAATTTGGAATGTCTTCTAGAATTCCTTTGTATGGAGAGTAGTGCACTTGGCTTTTTTGAAGCACGCCGGACACAGGATTGTGTATTGTTCTTGTTTGGAGGAAGGTTGTTCATTTGCAGTTCCTCTTTTAAGGGTTATATTCAGATGATAGCTGACCACTTTGATTACTCAAACAAAGTAAATTAAAGTTTTGTATGAGCTTTTACTAATTATGCTTTGTTTACAGACAAGAATGAACCCTAGGTTTTCAATTTACATATCCCTGGCTATTTTCTGCAATCCGGTTCATATCTTCAAACTACTGTAACAGGTTCCGAGATTACTAGCCAATATCTGAAGTAGATGCTCGTGATCAATCGCTTGTTTATTATATTAATGCTGTGAATATCGTATGGTTTCAGTAGAATAAGCTTTTCTATAAACTTCCCAAACTTCAGGAAATTTTCTAATAAATCATGTTAAGAACAGCAGTGAATCGGGTTCAATGTAGGGAAACTTATTTATGTTAAAGTATCCAAATAAGTTAATAGAGGTAACTTCTGATACATATAATTCTATGTTGTCTCTAGATGTTTGCCAAGATGACTTATCCTCACAGTTTCCATAATGTTATAGATACAATCACTCACTTATTGGCTCAATTGCAAGGAGGTTTTCATTTAGATCACATTCAGTGTTGAAACTACTTCTCTCCTAAAGTGATCTATAAACCTGTCTATTGTCAAAACCTTGTTCTTGAATAGTTAATTCTCTTTTTAACGGATTGCAAGTGTAAACAAAAGCAAATCTTTAAATATAAATGAAGAAAATGTAGAATTTACTTGAAATTATCTCCCCTGTATTGGGTTACTGAGGAGAAATTTACAATCTTGATCTTATGAATTTGTTCGGATATGAAGGAATAAAACAACAATTTGTTTATGGATTACTCAAATTTGCACTTTAGTTTACCACAATGAAATCTGTTCAGTTATGTCAATTTATCATGTTATTAATGAAAAGCATAACTTGGCATCTATGCAAGTTGAATATCCATATTGAGTGGTTGGGATAAATATTTCCTCCTGTTCCAGTGAAAAATTCCCAACAGATTTGAAGTACATACATATACCAAGGCACTTCCCCCAATTTTGGGGGGTAGCCGACATCAACAAATGAAACAAAACAAAAAAGGGGACCTCTACTCTCTACGTTCCTCCAGCCTAACAAGGGACTCAACCGAGTTCAGCTGGTACTGCTAGGGTGCCACAGCCCACCCTCCCACATTATCCACCACAGATGAAGCTGCATAATGCTGAATCCCCTACTGCTGCTACCTCCGCGGTCATCTAAGGCATCGGAGGCAGCAGCAGGGCCTACCGGAACTGCGTATAAACGTAAAAGAAAAATAGTATTTATGTCAAGGAAAAATCCAGAGGAAATTAGGTTTGTTGTCAATTATGATGGGGAGCATGTTAGAAATTCCATGCCAGCCATTAACAAACCCTTGGTTATTAAAGAGCCTTCAGCCTTTAACATGCTTTTTGGCTTTGATTTTCATAGGCTCTTCACCACTTTAGCTTTGTTTCTAGACTCCTAATATAGCCAGTAATTTTTTTTTGCCAAAACAAATCTTTACTCACCCGCCCAGTTTTGAACCTTAGGCTTAACGCCTAAAGTTTTAATTAGTGGTTCTAGTTCTCCTGTATTAAGTCGTTAAAATCTGAGCTGGTAGTCTTAATCCTTATATCCCTTGTACTGATTGGTTGGTACATATCTTGGATGACAGTGAATATCATTCGCTCATAGGTTCGGTCATAGCACATCTCAAGTTTTCCCTTATGATGTTAATGTAGGTGCTAGTACCTCTATTGCTGAAATGAGTTCCTTACTATATACAGGCACAAAGACTCCCATTAAAGATAAACAAATGGGAAGGGCAGCGTTTATAACGTAAGGGAGAATATTTCCTTGGATGTTATTTTGAATCTAAACTAGTAGAGAGTTCATCGAATTCTCCGAGACTAAGTTTTTTCTAGGCCCTCTAGATTGTTTATTTTTAGTTCCAAAATAGTCTTGTAATAAACTTTCAAGTCTCAATGGAATGTTTATTTAAATTGGTACAAGTCAGGAAGTTTCGTTAACTCAGACTAGTTTAGGTAATATTGTAAACTTTTGCATTTCCTTTTTTGTGAAAAGAATCTTTCTTTTAGAGCTATTAAGAGATAGATCCATTCTTAATACTGCAGTTAAGCATCTAGGAATGGATTTATCCATTTCAGGCATTATTACTGATGTATTTAGGCCCTTGATTATTGAAAAACCTCCAGTACCTTGGAGGAAAGTTATGGAGTCTAGATTTATTCCAATTTTTTAAAGGTTTGGATTTTTAACCTTGGAAAATCTTTCTATTTGAAGATTTCTCCCCCTAAAACTTTTCCTATTGGCATTATTTTTAGCTAAATGGATTAGTGAACTACAAGCTTGTTCTTGTAAGGTAGGCCTTGGAGAACATACTGTATAGTAAGGTGATCTTATATCTTCGAACATACAGTAAGGTAATCTTATTTCTTCAAATACCCTTTTTAGAAAGGGAGTTAAGATTACTTCAGAGAATAGATATGGTGAGGGTTATTAGGTATTATTTGACCAAAATTTATTCAGGGTAATTTTCTTAGTTTTTGTGGGGTTGCATTTTAAAATTGTCTTTCATATAAAAATATTGCCCTTTCTGGTCAGAAGATTGGTCACTAATTCTTACAAAGTGTTGCATCAAAGTCAGATGTAAGACTTAACACTTACTGTAGGGTGCTTGATATTGGAAGCGCAACTACATTGCAGAATTTTTGTAGAAATCTGTCAATGGGACATATTTTAGCATCTCAGTGGCATACCAGATAGGTATTTGCTGAGCATTATCTTGAATATCCTGGTTCTCATATCAAGATTGCTAGACTTTAGGTGCCGTTGTAACTGCCCTGGATGTGATTGATAAAAGTTTGGTTTCTTTTCAACTTAACGGGTGAATTCAATTAGTCTTAGGTTTATTTTTTCCTATTTGGGTAAAATATTTAGGTAAATAATAGATAATGAATTGTTATTTAGAAACAATTGGATTTCGTTTTATTGGTCTGGTACCAAGGTATTAGACAAAGAAGTGAGTCTAGCACAAAAAGTATTGTTTCAAGAATTTAAATTTTGTATCTCCCTTCTTGATCCACCTTCATCAGAGTATGGGAGTCAGTAATATGAACATTATGGAAGATTTATAGAAATAAACAGATCTTTTAGTAAAAATAAAAATTTATTTCTATACTTGCTTGATGTTCATATGCATGCTCACCTTCCTCACCACTGACAAAAAATGTCAAGAGGATAAGAGTTTTAACTTTGAAACTGAAGACAAGGTCGGTGCCAGCTTAGCCACAATGGGTTGTTGCCATTAGGCACTGGATGTTGCCTTGGTAGGTGAGACATAAGCTTCTTGAAGGGAAGAAAGTGAAAAACTTTTAGTTGTTAACGAGGTAACTTATATCGAGTTGGCTGCGAGAACAAAATAATATGAACATCAAGTGAGTAGAGAAATTATATATTTTTCTTATCAACATTGTTGTTCCTTATACAACCCAAATTCATGAATCCAACCCATTTTGTTTCTTTACATATTTACAAGTCTGACAGTAATTGTCTCCTCCTCCAGATTATAACAAACCATGAAAACCCATGCTCACTCAACTTTCTTAATTATCCACTGACTGACATTGCGAAGAGCTGGGAGACTTCATATTCCGGAGAATTATGACACACAAACATGAATACTTTCAGTTTTTAATAAAATAATACAAACAATAACAGGAAACTATTACTAAATGATGAGACTAGAGTTGTACATTTGAGAGCTACCCATACTTAAACCAAAGTATCTGATGACACAGTATAGGGCAATTCAAAACTAGAAATGTAATTGCAGTCTAAAATATAAGTGTGGTGACTGCAGAGCTGTTGTTATACACAGCAAAACATCATAACATTACTATAAAAGCAAATTTATAGGCAACACAGGCATCACTACATGCAAGGCTGATTGTAAGGAGAGGGCAGAAGTATGGGCTTTTGGCAGTGATTTTAACAGAGGTCAATTTTCTGATCAATGTTTACATGAGATGTAATTGGTGAACTACAGTGAATGGAAATTTCATAAAGCTGCTGTTCAAATAATATTTTGGACTAATGGGTGTATTTCTTAATATGAGTCGGAATGCTGTACAAAGAAAACAAAGTTGGATGCTTGAGCCCATGCATAAATTATAAAGGGTGACAAGTTAGCTAAATCATACAGAAAATAATCGATTATTCCCTGGAAGTCTGCAGAGGTTGCTTCAGGAGAAGTATATGCTTGGACATCTATTAATGAATATGGATTAGGTTATTAAAATCTCTAGACAGTGCATGTTTATAATGAGACACTGCATTACTCCACATCAGAAAATATGAATTAGGGACTCTGTTATAAAGGAAGTCCTCTGGTTCCAATTCAATAGAAAGACCTTTATTCACATAAGTTATTTTTCAAGATTATTTCAGCTGAATCTACAAGAAAGAGAGTCCCTACTCATAAAGCCATTAACACAAAATCTATTCAAGAACAATCTAAACAGCCGTCAGGCGAGTCCCATATCAAAATGTGCCTTCAAACTCACCAGAACTGACTGGTATCGATGTGCTTGGTCTTGAGGCCAATCTCTCAATCCGGGATGACCCTGACCATGTGACATCACTCAGTTACACTAAAATTACCCTATTTGCCTAATACCAACCATGAAGGATTTCACATGCAAATGATAATCCACGGAGTTCTTTCTTTGCTTACATATGTATAAACAAAAACCTGTTTGTTATCCTTCATATACATATTAAGGGTCTTAAAAATGATGTTGAAAATAGCAAATATTCTTATGTGATGATCAGCTACTCTACAATAGACACTGTATCAATGGGAAAAAATCTCTCAAATGTATGGCACAAACAAGTAACTATAGCTACCTAGTTATTAGCCACACATACAGCATTTTAAGAACTGTGGGCATCTGTCATGCAAGAAGACATATAAAGCAATTGATAAAAATAATTTGAAAACTTAGTGTTTTCAAAACACCTAATTGTAAACAAAAATTTCTCTTTTATTTAATTTACTTTCATTAAATGTAACTCGCACCACAATAATTTGAATATTATGGACTCCTAATAATATACATTAATAATGCCATTTGAAATACAGCCAGTCATCCATGTTAACATTCTCAACACTGGTCAATTACGTAATACCTTTTCCTTTAACTGTTGCTATATAGTTTAAAATACATCTTTTTAAAATAAATCATGACTTAGAAATTAACGTAATACACAGTGACTTTATTTACAATCACATTTTTCTCCGTACCTTAAAAATACTCCTCTAAGTACAAAAAATTTTGAATGCTAAAAAAAGTATAGAGCAAAACTCTATTATGTTAGGTTTTCGAAAAAATGGTGTCTAGCATACAAAAAACTAGTTTTGAAATAAAATTATTCATTTTGAAGTACAGTAGCACTTACCCAGAATTCATTGCTATTCCTTATTTGAAGGAAAATATTTTTATCATCATAATAATAAATTTAACTCTCCCTAACTAGTGTGGTAGTAGCCATGTTGAAAAGGAGAGCCAAGGAATGGGTCCAGCTGCTCCCACCTTAGCTACTTCCCATGTATATAAAGCCAATCCTATCTAGTAAGTTTGATAAATAACCAAAAAGAAAATACACTTATAAAGAAGAGAGAGGGAGCTTGATCTATGAAGTTCAAGTAAGAATTAAAATAAATATTTAAAAAATTGAGTTTATTATAATAATTCTCAGCTGAAATTTATTCCTGATTCCAACTTTAACAAGAATGAGGGTTAGTGGTAGTCATCACCATAAGAAAATGTCTTTTCTGGGCTCGACCTGTGTCGCTCCGTGAAATGCTCCTTATAGCACCATTTTTAAGGTATAAATAATGCTAAATATACCAGAGAAAAAAGTTGCATGGAATGCCAGGAATAAACCCAGCTCGCTCACTCTAATAGAGTGTCGGTATAGTAAGGGGGGCGTGTTAGAACCACTACCAGAGGTCCCTTACCAATTAGTCCTCTCCTTCCTCAATATCCCCCGATACTACGAGGTGCCATTCTACATCCGACTACCCCCCCCACCCCTACCATTACCCACGCTTCTTCCCTCTTTCCTTTTCTAGCACCAGTGATATCCAGACACGTTTGTTTTCATAGCTTTTGTGTTTCTGTGTTTTGAAGATGTCAGACGTTTTGGAGATCCCTACTCCCAAGGTAAGTATTGTCATTATCTGTTTTGATAATTCTAGGTAGCGACACACGTTAAATTCATAATATTGTTAATTTTACCCTCAGCGGCTTTGTGTGATGCCTTCTCGTACGGGCATATTTGGCAGCCATTTTGGTGTCGCTACCTCCCGATCTCTTTGTTGTTTACGACTTTCAATTAGTTCCTCATACTAATTGTTGTCTCATTTATTTTGCTCTAGACATCTTATACAGTGTTTTAGCATGGTTATTGAAGTTTATTAATGTTTGAGTTTTATTTAGGCTATTTTGGCGTTCAGTAGCCTACCCGACCGAGCAGTACGTGGCTTCGGACGGTAGCTTACTCCATGAGCCTCCCCTTCGATATATGTATTTTATATCTTAGTTAGGATGTTCCAATTGAGTATTATGTGGGGAATCGGAACATGTTTTACTTTATTTAGGATATTATTCTTAAGTCATTGTACTACCTGACCAGGTTGGCATTATACCCGATTTTGGTGGGCTAGTTGTTGTTTAGAGCCGTTTAGTTTTCCTGACCAGGTCGGCAACTACCTGATTTTGGAGGGTTAAGCTATATACTCGTATTACGCCGTGTTCCTCTCCCTATTTCCCCCCTTTTTACTCACTTCATGTCGTTATAGCCTATTTTACTGTAAAACACGGATGGCAAGTAATTATTATTCTATTTATCTGCATGCTTTAGCGGGAAGCCATATGCCTACCGCCTCATCGGGATTTCCTTTGTGTCTCAGAGGGTAGTTCCACCCGTCCGGCCACAGTGGTCACCTGATCTCGAGCCAGCCACTCTCCTTGGTTGTCCCCTCCCCCTATAGGAATTTTCGCCACACTCTACATCAGGAAGTAGGCTTGAGTCACATTCTTTTAGAGAGAGTGGGAAGACACCCGAGGTAGAGGCCTGGCTCACACGCTCTGTGCGTCGACACGGGTAGCGCTCTCTCCTCGACTCGTCATGGTTGGCCACCAGACAAGCGGGACTGGATATGCACCTCGCTTCGTACCTCACACCCCCTTCCTCCCCCTATTTCCCTGGTACTCCATCCTTGTTATCCTTCTGCCCCGGACCGTGATAACTTGAGAATTGTATCTATAAGTTAGTAGCTATGATTCTTTGATCGGATTCAGGTAATCTACCCTGTTCTGATCCCTCAAGTTTATCCAATATCTATATAAGAAATTTTACGGATGATTGACCCGGCAAGAGGGTTTCAGACGGAGCTTGGTATTTACTGCATTTATATTATTTTTTCGGCCGGATTTACACATTATTCTGGCGCTATATTGGTATCTTTGTATTCTTTTTTCTTTGTACCTCCTTGTCATTAATATTTAGTTCATTTTTGTATATATACATTTTTAATGTAATGCTTCCACCTCTAAACCTCCGCCCCAACAACATGTGTTGGTAAGCCAGCCACCTCAACAATCTACTCTGTTCACTACGTCTCCTGCTTATAACCCTTCCGTTGAATCACAAGGAGTGGTTCACGGGTATAATAGACAGGCAAGAGGTAGTAGGGCTAGGGGAACCTTTCGCCAGAGGCGGCGGTAGGGTTTACGGGAGGGGCAAAGGATTCCAAGGGAGTTGTGGTGGCAGACCTGCAAACCAATGAGACTCCTCAGGTAGGGGGGAGGCTATACCTTTTCCGGAGCCGTTGGACTTTCAACAAATGGGCACACAGCATAGTAACAAAGGGCCTAGGGTGGAGTTGGATACAGGGGTCCCCTCCACCGACCAGTTTTTATCAGATTCCATCGGCAGATCTCACGCTTTTCGCCACAGATCCCCTTCTAAAGAATGCAATAAAAGAGGCAAGACACTTAAAATTTCAAGGTCGCTTATTGAGCGTGCCAAAGAAAGACTCAGACAAACGAAGAGTCATGTTAGATCTGTCCCATTTGAATACATATATTCAATGTGACAAGTTCCATATGCTGACCGTCTCGCAGGTACGGACCTTACTTCCCCGTAGGGCCGTCACCACCTCTATAGATCTTACAGACGCTTATTATCATGTTTCGATAGCAAGGCATTTTCGTCCTTTTCTAGGGTTCAAGCTAGGCAAACGAGCATAAACCTTCAAAGTGATGCCGTTCGGACTCAATATAGCTCCCAGAATATTCACGAAGTTAGCGGAAACAGTGTTCCAAGAGCTGAGAACTCAAGGAATACAGCTAGTGGCCTATCTAGACGATTGGCTTATTTGGGCCAACGGCGTCGAGGAATGCCGCAAAGCGACGGACAAATTAATAAAGTTTCTGGAACACTAAGGGTTCCAAATAAATTTCTAAAAGTCTCGCCTGGTTCCAGCATCATGCTTCCAGTGGTTAGGTCTACAATGGAACCTGACCACACACAAACTGTCGATTCCACCAAAAAAGAGGAGAGATAGCAAAGAACACGAAAAGCTTCCTCTAGGACAAACTAACATCCCGGAAAAACCAAGAAAGGATCTTAGGCTCACTCCAGTTTGCTTCGGTAACAGACACACTACTGAAAGCCAAACTGAAGGACATCAATCGAGTTTGGCGATCCAGAGCAAACAGCAAAAATCGAGACAAAATTTCTCGGATTCCATCTATCCTAAGGAAAAGACTTCAGCCATGGACAAAAGTAAAAAACTTGGCAAAATCAGTACCTCTTCATTTCCCACCGCCGGCATTAGTAATCCATACAGATGCCTCCCTAAGCGGTTGGGGAGGTTACTCCCAATTTGAAAAAGTCCAAGGTTTGTGGTCAGTGACATTCCATCAATAACACATCAATATCCTAGAGGCCATGGCAGTGCTCTTGACTCTAAAAAGGCTCTCCCCGTCAAAGAAACAACATATCAGATTAATACTAGACAGCGCGGTGATAGTCCACTACATCAACAGGGGAGGTTCCAAATAAGTCACATAAATCATGTGATGATTACAATCTATTCATTGGCAACAAAAAACCCATTGGCACTTGTCAGCTGTTCACCTGGCGGGCGTAAGGAACGTAGTTGCCGATGCACTTTCAAGGACAACTCCACGGGAGTCGGAATGGTCCTTGGACCAAGAGTCATTCCATTGGATTTGCATAAAGTTCCAGATCTCAAAGTAGATCTATTCACCCCGGAATCCAACGAAAAACTACAATGTTATGTAGCCCCCAACCTGGACCCTCTAGATTGGAACAACTGGCGGAGGATTTACATGTTTCCTCCTATAAACATGCTTTGCCCTAGTGGCTCCCAATTGGCCAAAAAGCAACTGGTTTCCTCTCTTGGTGGAACTGAGACTCCACCCTTGGTGGATTCCCAACCCAAAGTTAACAAAAACAGTACAAACTCGCAGTGTGTCAGCTTCCTCAAGAATTCAGAGTGCCCTAACTTTATGTACTTCATGAAATTTGCAGCACAAAAGGATGCTAATATTGACACTCTTAACACATTGCTCCTAGAGTCGGACAAGAAAGAATCCACTCTTCGGCAATATGATTCTGCTGTTAAGAAGTTAGCAAAATGTTTGAAAGACTCGGATGTTCAGACGATGCCTGCCAATCTGGCAGTTAAGTTTTTCAGAACTTTGTTTGAAGGGGGACTAGCCGCTAATACTATTACACTACAATTAAGTCGACTTTAAAGAAAATATTTCAGTTCGGGTTCAATATTGATCTTACAGATTCGTACTTTTCATCTATCCCCAAAGCTTGTGCTAGATTAAAACCAGCAACTCTTCCTCACACGGTTTCCTGGTTTTTAAATGATGTCCTTAAATAAGCTTCTGATACTGATAATGACTCATGCACTTATATAACGCTTCTTAGAAAGACGTTATTTTTTTATTAGTTTAGCTTCAGGAGCCATCTTTCTTCTGGTGAAATATTACTCTCTCCAGATAGACGATTCTTAGCAAAGAATGAGGACCCACAGCATAGATGGACCCCGTGGAAGATTGTCCCACTTCCACAGGATCTATCCCTGTGCCCAGTTAACACTCTGAAAGCCTATTTGAATAGAACTCCTAGTATGTCTTCAGGCCCTTTGTTTATTAGAGAACATAGAGGAACCATTTCCCTAAAAGGAATCGGACAGACAACAGATTCTTTATTTTATTAAACAAGCCAACCCGGCTTCAGTCCCACATGCCCATGATATCTGAGCAGTAGCAACATCAGTCAATTATTTTCATCACATGAATTTTGAAGAATTAAAAAGATATACAGGCTGGAAATCACCAGCAGTATTCAAACGCCACTATTTAAAATCCTTGAAAGCCCTAAAATTTGCAACAGTCGCAGCAGGGAACGTGGTTCCTCCGGATATAACAGAACCATTATAACAAGGTCCTATCTTCATATCTCTTTTTTCCTTTTAGTGCCTTGTCTCCTTATAAGGAGTGGGGCGACACCTGCCTTGCCTATTCTCCCTACCTTACCCTTGACATTCATTTGGATTGCACCTTACCCCATGGTTATGAAGTTTATATACTACTATAGTCTTTTTTGTTATAGTTCGGCATCTCATGTTCTTTATTTGCTGGAAGTTTTTCCCTATTTTTACCAATAAATTTTGGGTCTCTGACTCGGTATTGTACTTTAGGAGATTGGTATATTAAGGTTTATTATTGAAACACTCCTAATTAAATTATTTATTTTATTTCAGTTCCTTACCTTTAAGTGTATTTCCAAGCTTAGGGGACCAATTCTGTTACTATTTCACGGAGCGACACAGGTCGAGCCCAGAAAAGGGATTTTGACGAAGGAAAAATCTATTTCTGGGGAGAGACCTGTGGCGCCCGGTGAAAAGTCCTTCTTGTATATCTTTTCTGATAAAGCCTTCCAATTATACCAGAGAAAGATAAAAGCATGGAATGCTGAGGTTACAACCCTCGCGCGAGCACCTTTTGGGTGTCGTGTATAAAGCAAAGGCGCGTGAAATCCACTATTCACAGGTTGTCTTCCATTTAGTTAATTCCTTCGTCAAAGGGATGGGCCGATACAAAGGCCCCAGACAAACCCCCAGCGGCACACCACCCACGCCACGACGCGAGCGCCACCTGAACAACATCCTTCTGTATTGGCCATGATGGCTTGGAAAGGAAAGGGTGGGATCGTGTAAAATAAAGGGGAAGGGTTTCACCGAGCGCCACAGGTCTCTCCCCAGAAATAGATTTTTCCTTCGTCAAAATCCCTTTTCTGGGTCGACCTGTGGCGCCCGGTGAAAATGTACCAGAGAATGCCTTCCAAGCCCAACAATAACTACTAATTTAATAAGGGGAGAGAAACAACACCATGTAAAGAAAATCATATATAATTAAGGTAAGTAGGCATAAAACATAAACTAGCCACAGGGCATAGTGAGAGTAAGGTTAAACAAACATGATAACAGGGAAACCTCTGAGTATCAGAGGAAAACATGCAACAAAACTGACATGGTTAAGAATATCCCAACCTTATAACAACGGAAAACAATAATAGTTACAATCATATTAACCTAATATGTAATAAACTTAGGGCTAACGAACCACCACGGAAGCGGCGTCGTGGTGCGAGTGGCGGGTAGGAGGGAGAAGAGAAGAGATGGATGAAAGGAAGAACAAAAGATCAATGGGGAGAGATAAGGCTCCCAGCTGCAACCGTTGGGTATTTAAGAGCCTGTAAGTTCTTTAGATAGTGGCGTTTGAAGACCATAGGAGATTTCCAACCCGTGTACTTCTTAAGGTTATCAAAGTCCATATTCTGGAAATAGTTGGAGGAGGTAGCTATCGATCGGATATCATGAGCATGGGGAAATGATCCCGGATTGGCTTGTTTAATGAAGTATAGGATCTGTTGCCTAATGCCACGTATGGAAATGGTACCTCCTTGTTCTCTGATAAACAAGGGGCCAGACGATCGGGTAGCAGTCCTGGCTAAAAAGGCCCTGAGAGTGGTGACCGGACATAGAGAAGTATCTTGGAGAAGGGGAATAATCTTCCAAGGGGACCACCTATTTTGGGGGTCCTCGTTCTTAGCTAGGAACGCCCTGTCTGGTGAAAGAAGTACCTCACCTGAAGGGAGGAAATCCATGTTCTCTGAGTTTCGTGAGAGAGCTGCTAGTTCTGAGATTCTGGAACCCGAGGCCAAAGCTGTTAGAAATAAAGTCTTCCTAAGAAGAGTGATATAAGAGCAGGATTCGTTGTCCGTGTCGGAGGCCAGTTTGAGAACATCATTTAGAGACCAAGAGACCTTTTGAGGACGAACCGAAGGTCGAAGCCTAGCACATGCTTTTGGAATAGATGAGAAATAAGACTCCGCCAGGTTAATGTTAAACCCAACCAGGAAGACTTTCCTCAGAGCTGACTTAATGGTGGTTATAGTGCTAGCTGCTAGGCCTTTGTCAAATATGGACCTAAAGAAGGAGATGGCTAAATTAGGAGTCATAACCGAATGGTCTGAAGTCCTTAAGAAATCCGCTAGTTTCTTAACCGCCGAATCATATTGGCGAATCGTTGAGTCCCTTTTGTCTGATTCTATAAAGAGGACATTATCTGGGTCGATGTTTGCGTCCCTACGTGCCGCAAACTTCATGAAATCCACAAAGTTAGGGTTTTGGCTATCCTTGAGGAATCTGACACAGTCCGAGTTTGGACCACCTGGGTCAGTTTGGGGAATGGGATCCGGAAGGGACGGAGTTTCAACTCGAGGAGGAGAGGAAACCAACTGCTCTTTGGCCAGTGAGGTGCCACTAAAGCTACTGCCCCGTTGAAGGAGCGGAGTTTGTGCAAGACTTTCAGTAGAAGATTCACTGGAGGGAATAAGAAGATCTTCTGCCAATGGTTCCAATCCAGGGTTAATGCGTCCATGGCATAAGCCTGAGGGTCCAGGTTCGGTGTCACATAACATGGGAGTTTGTGATTGAGTCGGGTCGCGAATAGATCTACCTGGAGACCTGGAACCAGCCTGAGTATCCACCGGAAGGAGTGCATGTCCAGGGACCACTCCGATTCCAGTGGGCTCGTCCTGGATAATGAGTCTGCTATCACATTCTGGACTCCTGCTAAGTGAGTTGCTGACAGGAACCAGCCTTTGTCGGCTGCCAAGGTGAAGATAGTGACCAAGACCGAGAGCACAACAAAACAATTCAACACTTTGTATTCCAAAAAGAAGGATCTTGTTCAGGTGGCGCTCGCGTCGTGGCGTGGGTGGTGTGGCGCTGGGGGTTTGTCTGGGGCCTTTGTATCGGCCCATCCCTTTGACGAAGGAATTAACTAAATGGAAGACAACCTGTGAATAGTGGATTTCACGCGCCTTTGCTTTATACACGACACCCAAAAGGTGCTCGCGCGAGGGTTGTAACCTCAGCATTCCATGCTTTTATCTTTCTCTGGTATAATTGGAAGGTTTTATCAGAAAAGATATACAAGAAGGACTTTTCACCGGGCGCCACAGGTCGACCCAGAAAAAGGATTTTGACGAAGTAAAAATCTATTTCTGGGCGAGGGACCTGTGTTGCCCAGTGAACCCACCCCCTCTTTTCATCACCCTAGGCTGGTCCAAGCTTGGGGTGCTAATAGGAATGATGGGAGAAGGTTAGGTAGTGGTGGTGGTGGTGGTGGTGGTGGTGGTGGTGGTGGTGGGGGGGGGGGCAGTAGCTGTAGTGAATGACACCTCGTAGTAACGGGGGATTTTGAGGAGGGAGAAGTCTAATTGGAAAGGGATCTCTGGTAGTGGTATCACTCGCCCGAGTTTTAATACCGACACCCTTTAGGGGTGAGCGAGCTGGATATATTCCTGGCATTCCATGCAACTTTTTTCTCTGGTATATTTAGCAGTATTTATACCTTTGAAATGGTGCTTTAAGGAGCATTTCACTGGGCAACACAGGTTCCTCGCCCAGAAATAGATTTTTCCTTCGTCAAAATCCCTTTTCTATACTAGCCTAATGTTCACATTCATTGACCTCTAGATGCTTGGAATGCTGATGTTACCCCACTAAAACTTAAAATCAAGAAAATTCCAATTTTCTTTTCTTCCAATATTATAATGATGCCCCTAGTAAATTATGAGATTTACCAGCATCTAATAACAATATTATAATGAGCATGTCTTATCACTCTTCGGTCTCAAATTTGAATAATTCCCTATCCTCTTGACACTACTACAGTAGTTAGTTGAGGAGGCAGGTGGCCATGTATATGGACATAAGGTGAGTATAGAAATTAAAAATGTTTTTATTAAAAATCCGTCTTCTATGTCTTTGTTCATATTTCTAACTACCACACTTTGGAGGTGGTGATGGGTAGCCAGTGAAGGAAGGAGATAGGGCTTTTAGTTTCTGTAATTAATTAAATAACATGTTAGACTTACCAGTAGTCTAGGGCTTTATTATTATTTTTACTTGCTAAGCTACAACCATAGTTGGAAATGCAGGATGCTAAAAGCCCAGGGGCTTCAACAGGGAAAATAGCCCAGTGAGGAATGGAAACAAGGAAAAATAAAATATTTTAAGAACAGTAACAGGGTACTTTAAACTCCAGATTGACAATTCTAAAAATTAATTATCACCTAATTACTCATTTACCTATATAATAGAATAATTAATGTGGAACTACACATAATTTTACAAAAAATCAACAAATTAGATTAAAAAGGTTACTAGACTGCACCCACCAAAGCATAAATTTACTAAACTAACCACTAGAATTCCCCATGCTATTAGACCACCACATCTCCAGAAGCTATTTTAGACCCTTAAGCTCAACAATTGACACGTAAACCAGGACTTTTTCCAAGATAGTGTTTAGTGAATACATATTTGGCATGCCATTCAAGTGCTGCCAAAACCCTTAACATTTCAGCCAAAAATTTAGATATAGCTGAACTTTTATCATAAACCCCAAGTTTCAGCCTTTCATTATATCCAATTCATTTTGGCTTTGAGACCTAGCAGTAATACTGAATGACATAGCATTCTAGGACAGAGGTTGTGTTTTAATTCTAATGCCACATTACTTCTATTGTCTGTAGAATCATGCAAATACTATTGAAAAGCTCTTACTGGTCAAGGAAAACCTTTCAAACAATCACATCCTTTTGTAAAGAAGAAACTTGAAGCAATTGTTGGGAACTTTTAATCTCAAATTAATTTTTAGCTCTGAAATCAGTCAAAAGATATAAAATTATCTTATGATTACCAAAGATCACCGTACAACTTCTTGCAGTTCACCGATATTCTCGATTCTAATGCCGACAGAAGTATATTTTACCCGTGAGAACTTAAGAAAAAGTTTTTGAAAGACTACCTTACAAGCTTCTCGCAGCTTATCGATTCTAAAGTAAACAGAAATATATTTTACCTTGAGATCTCAAGTGGAAGTTATTTTGAAAGGTTCAAAATATCAACACTAAATACTGGAACACACTAAATTCCAAAAAAAGATATGATTACTGGAGGTTTTTTAATATGAAAAAATTTAAAAAGCCTGCTAAAAAATCCTTACAATACTGCTCGCCCTCACACTTTATATTCTTAATATTGTTTGTAACTCTCAGTTGGGTTATACTAGCCCATGCTAGGTGTTGTGCCTGAACACCAAGATGGTTTTGGTACTGACAAAGCCAATATAGAACAATGCCCGTATGTGTGACAGATTACGAACTGTATCACTGCAGTTTTCAGATCTGTTGACACTCCAGTCCCCAAAGTTATGATCTGGATATCAGTTATGAGGAGGTCTTCCCAGTATCATTTCCCACAGTTTTTAATCATTAGAGATTTTCAACATAACTTGAATATTTAGGACAGCACTGAATAACCTCACCAGTCCCACTGCCTAACTACTAGCTTAAATTCCATAATTAAATCCAATCCAAACCTATAAAGTGTAAATTTTGGTTGATTTGAGTCTCTGGCAAACGATACACTCTGAGCACCCATCCAACAAAGAACTTTGTATTGTATACCCTTACATCATACACAAACCAATTATGAGTCTTCTTTTACCTGAAAGTAAGCTATTGATAGTGCAATTTCCACAAAATTGAGATTTTGTAGATATGCCTGTGTAGTCCTAAACAGAAAAGAAGGAAAATATCATGTTTTATTTTATAAAATGTAAAGAAAATATACAAGCGAACATAAGCATGACATTAGTATATTTTGTAGAAATGCCTGTGTAGTCCTAAACAGAAAGGAAGGAAAATACCATGGTTTATTTTGTAAAACGTAAAGAAAATATACAAGGGAACATAAGCATGACTTGGCCAAATGATTCAACAAAAAGAATCTACTTTGTTTACGTGAGAAGTTGCCAAGGTTGGCTCATCTCGATCTATTCCCCAGCATTCTCTCTTGAAGGGGCAACTACCATGCTTATTCAGGGAAATTAAACTTTTGCCTATTAAGATCGAAATTTTTTCCTTTAAATAAGGAATAGCAATGAATTCTGAGTAAGAATCTTTAAAATAATTTTTACTAAGTGGTCAACAGATGTTAAAAATCACCAACAATTGCAGTCTAAGGAAATAGTAGAACTGGATATAAAATATCTACAACAAATGTTAAATAAAGATGGAAAGGGCATCAAGATATGCATAAAATGTTATAGTTTCATCCAACCACCTTTTTAATCACCTCTCTCATTCCTTCTCCTAAAGAAGTTGTACACTACAGTATTAGAAGACAAAAGATTAGAAAAATTAAATGATTGTTTTAAAAAATGACAATTGGCCAGTAAATGCATAAAGGAGCCAGATGCTTAAGTGACAATTTAAAGCATGTAAAAGCAAACTTATGTTTAAGCATATATATTACATACTAGTTTTAGAGAGCATTTACTCCAAATGGGTGTGGAATACATCTGAAAACATGAAAATTTCAATCACAGTAATAGTTGATAAGGTAGTTAACTAGTGCTGTTAGCTGCATATAGTGCATATGCTATGCAGGGCATAAAATGCAAGAAAAACAGTTCTTAGGACAAGCACCTGTCCTTAACATGAAGGAAAATTCAAAAGTTAGTTTCTTCTTGTGAAAATGACACATGGAAAAAATTCTCATGACAAAAATCATGCCATGTTTCCAAGGAAAACCGTGGGAATAAATGCCAATCTTGAAAAAAAGCTCATAAAGTTGAGTCAGAAGCTATTTTTTTTTTACTCATAAAAGGAAAAAAAAAAATTCTGATTTTAAAAATCTACCGTATATTTCATATTTACAACCTTCCGAAGAAAAGTTTTTCCAACCAGTTAAAAAAAAGAAAAGTGATAGACTTCTGGAGGGCCAAGAGATGTGGACATGCTAGTAAGCAACCTTGAGACCAAGGGTTATACCAAAACTTCTTATCAAGAAACTGCCATACATGGAGGAGCCTTGTCTATGTTCTGAATAATTATACAAACCATTTTAAAATTGTCACTTTTTGGCAGAAGCTGGTGGTTTCATCAATAATATGGTAGTTATAGGTGTGCATGGTGAGTGTGGAGAGGGTGAACACTCCAAATTTTCTTTGGTTACCACCATTAAGTTCATGTCACTGCTCTGCTGTGTAAAACCTTGCTGTTGTTAATGTTTTATTAGTTTGGTGATATTTTAACATCCTTGTATACTTTCTCATAATGTTTTGGAGAATGCATATACAGTATGTAATTTGATGTTTATAGTGTCGGAGATCCAACACTGTGAAGGTATCCTGGGTGGTACCAGCACCATCCCACATCAATTTTGTGTAGGTACTGAGGATATCTTAATGAATCATTGTGTTTGTGTCAGGACTTGTTGTCAACACAATATTAAAAGTATTGCTCAAAATAAAAGGATGCATGAAGGTGTAAAATTCAAATTTCCATACTAGCTACACACAACCAATCTACAATTATCTGATATATAAAGGAAATCAGTATTTTTGTGATGATTGTATGGTATGCAGTGTTGGACATTAGCTGTTTGAAGACCACAGTCTTCAGGAATTGGGAGAGCTTTTAGATAGACTGTATGTACTTAGTGTGGAATTATAGCTTGGCCAGCATTATGGAGGATACTGTATCATGTATAATTTTCAAGGGATTTTTAGTTCTAACACAGAAGTTATACGAAACGTAATGCGTGCAGTAGCCTGTCTCTTCTATACTTTCATGTATTTTGTCTTTCTTAGAGAATAATATGGTATATGCCATCAGGTTTGGTAACAGATACCTCCTCTATATCATCCTTAAAAGTCTCAGGCCAGAGTCATTATGTATCCTCTTTTGATCATCAAGCAGCCTTATACAGCAATGCCTCACAACACAAAATTAATTGGTTTCGTAGTGGCTTTCGTACTGTGATTTTTTCGTGTTGGGAGGCGCCTTTTACATGAAAATAGCCTAATTTGTTCCAGGCCCTACAAAAACACCACATTAAATGTTTATAAGAAGGCTAAACTACACTAAAATCAATGAAATACTGTACTGTACAATCATTTGGATCATTCAATAATAACCTAACCGTTAGTAACCTGTAAAATGAATGTATAATTAGAGCAAACAGTAAAAATACAGTATCAAAAGTGTGGAACCTTACCTTTGGAGTGAGGCGATGTCCGAGAGCGAAGTGGCGGGGGTGGTTGAGGAAGATGACAAACGGCAGAAATCGTTAACAAGTGGCAGAAAACATAAACACTCAACTTTATACCACATATTAATAAATGGCAGAAAACTTTAACACTTAATTTTAGGAAACACATTATCTATTGGCAGAAAATATTAACACAACTTTACGATAAACTTGAAATTATTTTTTTGCATTATCTAATTTTTTTTTTTTTTACTTTTTGTATTTTCTAAATTTGATTATGTATTTTCTTCATCACTGCCACTTTTCTTTCTTTTTGGATCACTTTGAGCTTCCTCTTGGCCTACTAGTACCGAAGGCCTCTTTAAAAAAAAAAAAAAACTACCCAGGGAAGATTGTTTCTCCTAGCTTAAAATTTTCCTGAAGTGACTCGGGTAAACGTCATTATTTACATATTCAAGCACATGGCCTGTGACAATTTTTTCTGGATTTCTCTTTTTGACAAAAGCTGCCATTTTATGGTAGCAAGCTAAAGCCTCCTTAATTTCTGCTGTTTTCAGTGGGTCATCCTCCTCCTCCTCGCTGGTACCGAAGTTCCGGAAATTTGCTCAGTTGCCTGGCCTCCAACTCCTTCAGGTCGTCAGTCGTACGTTGTTCTTGGTGCTCCTCGATAACTCATTAATGTTGGCCTCATCAACTTCCAGGCCCATGGATATCCCGAGTGTAACAATCTCTGCAACCTCAGATTGAGCAACAGGTTCAGGATCGTCAACTTTTTCAGAATCGGCTTCGGCTTCATCTGGGCTTATGTGGAAGCCCTCGAAACTTTGTGCGGAGACGGCATCAGGCCACAGCTTCTTCCATGCAGAGCTCAAGGTGCGCTTCGAAACTTCCCAACCAAGCTGTATCGATGATTTTGAGGCATATCACATCAAAATGCTCCTAAAATTCCCTTCACGAAGGATGAGGTTTGTGCTTAGTGATTTCGAAACTTTTCGTGAAGAGATATTTCGTGTATAGTTTTTTGAAGTTGGAAATCACTGGTTGGTCCATGGGCTGGAGGAGAGGGGTGATGTTAGGTGGAAAATAGAGAACCTTGATAAATGGTAAATCCAGTAGGATAAAGTCCTTGAGGCCAGGAGGGTGAGTAGGGGCATTGTCTAACAACATTAGGCATTTCAGGGAGAGGCGCTTCCCTTCCAAATATTTTTTAACAGTTGGGCCGAAACAAAGATTTAAACGGTTCTTGTTACCTAGGCTTTGGCATTAGACCTCCACATCACCGGAAGCCTCTCTTTAATCACTTTGTGGGGCTTGAAGGCTTGAGGAGTCTCAGAGTGATACACCAGCAGGGGTTTCACCTTACAATCCCCCCTAGCATTTGCACAGAGTACAAGGGTAAGCCTGTCCTTCATAGGCTTATGCCTGGGTAGCTTCTTTTCTTCCGCCGTGATGCACGTCTGATGAGGCATTTTCTTCCAGAAAAGTCCAGTTTTGTTGCGTGGAAGACTTGCTGGGGACTGTAGCATTTCTAGACAGTCAACTTGTTGAACGTCTTAACAAAGGCTTTAGCCGCTTGCGTGTCTGAGCATGCAGCCTCCGCATGACGCACCACCGAATGAATGCCAGACCGTCTCCTAAATTTTTCGAACCACCCCCGAGAAGCCTTAAACTCCGGGGTGTGTGTGTGTGTGTGTGTGTGTGCCTGCTTCGATGTCCCTTCTCCTTAATCCAAACAAACAGCAGTCTCTCCATCTCATTGTGGACGTGTCTCCTGTTGCTGGAGAAAACAGTCATCCCCTTAGAAGGTGTTGCTGCTTTGATGGCTTCCTTCTGATTCAGGATCGTTCCTATCATAGATGGATTTCAGCCATATTCCTTCGTGATCACACTTAACCACATACCAGCCTCGTATTTCTTGATTATTTCCATCTTCGTCTCTATTGCATCATCCTCTTTCCCTGCACATCAGCAACTTTCTTGGGACCCATGACTAATAAAGTAACGTAATATCGCAACACAATACACTACTGTACAGTCAGCCCTCTTTTATCGCAGGTTCTTGCTTCCCGGCTTCATTTTTTTGTGCATAAGAGCAAGGTAATACTGTACCTATCAAATAAAAGTTCTCATAATTGTGATAAAATCCAAGCTGCGCGATGATTTCAAATAGCCTGCTCCTTTACACTGGGAGTGCTTCGCGACACTGCCTATCTTTCCGCCCAACTGTTCCTAGCTCTCTCTGTACAGTGTAAATCCATTTACTGTGGTAAAAAATTACAGCTATATTTGAAATACTGTAAACTGGATTTTGATTAAACTGGTGTTTCACTTAACTGTATCCAGTAATAATGCATGTAATATTCACATTTTAGTATTGTATTTATAATTAAAAATATAGCAAATTATAATCTTATGCATTGCTTACATTCAAATCAGCTGATCAACCCTGCATAGTCTGCGTCAACCTCAATTTTCGGTTCATATAACTCCCTTATTATTTAGGCATGCTACTGAAGGATACTTCATATTTACTAAAAGAAACAATTATTACTTGATCTATTATTTTCCAATTAGCATACAAATTTCTGTAGTTTCATTTTAAATACTTCTTACATATTTTATTTACTTGTACTGTTGAATCGCATAACGTTAACTGGAGTCTCGTTCGTGTTGCCGATGCAAGATATTTTATAGTTTCTAGCTCTGTGGTGCTTAATTATAAAGCTTAAGGAATTATTTATTTATTACGGCTGAGAGAGAGAGAGAGAGAGAGAGAGAGAGAGAGAGAGAGAGAGAGAGAGAGAGAGAGAGAGAGAGAGAGAGAGCTGTATTTCTGTTTACGAAAGTATAAAAATAAAACAATTTGTGAGTTTCAGCAATGTTCACAACTTCATCAATGAGATTATGTAAGCATGCCGTCTACTGCCATTTTGGCAAAATACGTACAGCTACTAAATAATCCTAAAGGAATGTTTTTACTATAAAGATAAATTTTCAATATTAAACTTAGCCGGTGATCATATAAGCTGCAACTCTGTTGCTCGACAGAAAAACCTACGGTCAAAATACGCCAGCGATCGCTATGCAGGTGGGGGTGTACATCAACAGCGCCATCTGTCGAGCAGGTACTTAGTACTCCAAGTAAACAAAGAACCAATTTTCTCTCTGTCGGGCTACCGGCAAGACCTACTAATACGCTGTTACTAACTGGATTTGTTTTCACAACTATTTGGTGAAGTACACTATTCTAGTTTTGAGCTTTCGCTATGCAGGTGTTTTATCTTCATCTCAAAACTTGAACTCGTTTTGGATAGATTTAATTATGGTGACAAAGAGAGTATGGACTCTCTTTCACTTTTAAATGGCCGACCCTTCCCTTAGACGGAAGTGTGTTTAGGTTTTTAGTAATTTTGCTTAACACGTTATAGATCTATATATTTTATATCTCTCCGCCTTTATTAGGCCTCTTCGATTAACTTTCCATTTATTATAAACATATAAAAATAAATTTTTATGTTTTGTTTATATGCGACCTTTCCTGATAGTAGGCGGTCCTAACTTGGAACCGAAGTTAATCAACGTTGAGCCCGTTATATCGTATTTAGCCTTTAAAGAATTTAAAACTTTTTAAATTTAATGTTTTATGAAAGAATTTCTTTGATAGTCTTCGTACTGTTTTCAAAGATGAACTAACGTTTAGTTTTTTAGACTACGCAGTTGTTGACGTTCAGGACGTTCAACATGCGCTCTATCGTTACGATAGAGAGAGAGTGTATCACGGTTTCACTTTGCAGTAAGAGTAAATCGATTCTGACGTTTCGTTCATTCTTTCTTAGCTTAAATGTTTTAAATTCTAAATTAAAGGAACTTTTTATTTGGAAAACCTTTCAGTTTTTTTCCTTTAGTCAAATAACATGTTTTTTTGACGATATATAATTGGGCTCTTCTCTTAGGTGCGAAATCAAGAGAGAAAGAGAGAGAGAGATAGAGACGGAGGGAGAGAGAGGAGAGAAAACGTTCCGTTCAAGCGGGTAACGTTGTTCTCGTGTTACTCTCCTCCCTAGTCGCTGTACGGGGAAGAAGGTAAAACGTTTCTAGGGTTTTATTCTTGTCCCCAGGCTATGTGCGGTGAGAGATTGTAAACGTAGTTTATTTGAACTAGTGTTTAGTCTCTTTCCCAGCCACTGAATTTTTTATCTTTATATATGTTTTCTGTTTTTTGCTAGTATTAATGAGCTGCATTATACGACTTATTTCGCAATTACTACCTTTTAATGAAGGGTAGAATTGCGTGTTTCAGGTAGAAATCAGTAAAAGTTTCGATTTCAGTGAAATAAGTGCAAAACAGAAAATCGAAGTGATAAAGTGATATGCGCAAAGTGTTACAGTGTTGCGTCCGAGGGTTCGTCTGTTCGTGCCTGTCGTTCACCTAGTCCGGGACCTCTTGCAAGCTCCCAAGCCCAGGGGAGAAGTAATGTCGAACGACTTATGGGTTCGTCAGGCCTTGATCAACGAACAGACGTTTCCCTCCGTGGTTTCGGGCGTATCTACCCAAGATCGCCCCACCCACACAAAGACGAGAGAGCCCATTTATTTCTCGTCTGCGGAAGAGGTTTCTCGTAAGAAACCATGGACCAAGGTCTCGCAGCTTATTAAGCGCAAGTCGGTCCCTTCCGCGCAAGTCCAACGGCCCAGTTGTAGCCACTGGGTCAGTTCGGACTCGCTGCAGTCTTCCGACGACTGCTCACCTCCTAAGAGAGGCAAAGCGGTACTGCATCAGGCAGTCACACCGTCTGTTGCCGCACCTGCTCCTGTAGACCCTAAGTGGTCTTTGCTGCAGACCATGCAGTCTCAGTTAACGTCATTGATGCGGGACTTTCGTGCGGAGAATGTTGACACTGCACCAACCTCTAGCCTACAACCAACACGGTTGTGCGTCCTGTGGACGCTGAGGCGACCTTCTGCCGCACTCCAGCTGAGAGAGTCCCGCCACCCATGCGTTCCAGTGTACCCTGCCAGCCGCATGTTGACGTTCAGTAACGCACGGAACCTTCCGTTGACGTTCGCGAGGTACAACAACAGTCTAAGTTGTTTTGTTTTGACGCGGTGCGTCAACCTCCGCATTCTAGAGTTGTTTTGACTGCTCAGTATAGACAGTCAAAGCAGTCTCGAGTGAACACTGTATGTCCTCACGCACCTGTTGTGGTTGACAGTTCAGTTGTTGACAGTTCACAGACTGTCAAGCAGTTACATGACGTTGCCTTCTGGTCTGCTACTAATGCACCAGTGCTGTATGTCCTCACGCACCTGTTGTGGTTGACAGTTCAGTTGTTGACAGTTCACAGACTGTCAAGCAGTTACATGACGTTGCCTTCTGGTCTGCTACTAATGCACCAGTGAGAGACTCACTGAGATAACCTAGCTTTTATCGGACTAGGTTCCTGTAGATGAGAAAGTGCTGTTCTCCCTCCTGCTGATATTCCCTTGAGGACTCTGTCATTTGGAGAGGAGCCTTAAGCTGCTTAGCCTCCTATGGACTTTAATTAAATCATGATGATTTTTTAAGGATCTTCGT
This sequence comes from Palaemon carinicauda, assembly GCF_036898095.1. NCBI lineage: Eukaryota > Metazoa > Arthropoda > Malacostraca > Decapoda > Palaemonidae > Palaemon > Palaemon carinicauda. The sequence continues at coordinate 9,546,716 of NC_090764.1, forward strand.
CCGGATCTTGTAACTGCTGCTCCTCGTTCGCCTAAACGTCAGAACTTACACTAGGCCTAGCTACTTCGAAGCCGTTGTTTTTAAGCTAGTGCTCTCTCGCTCTCTTAGAGAGCGTTACGTTGGCTAGGCGACTGGTTTTTGCACCAGGAGGAGTTTTAGGGATACAGCCTTAGATTTCCCTTCTTTTAAACTGGCTTATAGAGCGAGAGTCTGATAGGACACGAGAGAAGTTCTCGGCTTGGGAGTTCATGCCTCTGCCCAGATAGACTTCTCAATTCTGGTAGACTCGCCCTGGCGCCTAGCCAGGAGACGCTCCAAGTTGTTTACAGGTCAACTTCTCAACTTTTGTCGAGCCTTTGAAGTTTTGCTGTACTATTATGTCACACATAACAAGGCTTTCAGGGATGGTAAATGGTTCCGCCTCAGTCGCTAACCCCGTCTGTTGCCACACCTGCTCCCGTAGACCCTAAATGGGCTTTGCTGCAAGACATGCAGTCCAAGCTTGCGTCCTTGATAGAGGACTTAAATGCGGAGAAGAACCTTCTGGCCAACAACCTTCCAACCGGTTGGTTGTGCGCCCTGTTGACGCTGAGGTAACCTACTCGCGTCTGCCAGTTGAGGTGGTTCCTCCTTCTGGCCAACAACCTTCCAACCGGTCGGTTGTGCGCCCTGTTGACGCTGAGGTAAACTACTCGCGTCTGCCAGTTGAGGTGGTTCCTCCACCGATGCGACCCAGTGTGGGTTGCCAGTCGCACGTTGACGTTAAGCGACGCTCGGAGGTGGTTGTTGACGTTCAGGACGTTCAACAACCAGCAGAGGTGACTTGTTGTGACGCAGTGCGTCAACCTCAGCAACCCGGTAGGGTATTGACTGCACAACCCAGACAGTCTAGACAGTTTCGGGTTGACGCTGTACTTCCTCGCGCACCCATGGTTGTTGACAGTTCACAGACTGTGCAGCAGTGCCATGATATTGCGTCCGGCTCCGTCACGCATCCACCAGTGCGACCGGATTCAGCGAGTCAGACGTTGCCCACTCCGTTGCCGTTTCCTCATCAGTTTCGGATGAGGAACCCTCTGATGAGGACGTTGCTGAACAAGACGATCAGCCCCCAGCCCTGCTATCCATCCAGAAGATGCTGAAGAAGGAACGCTGCCCAGTCAGGCTGTGGATGAGTCTGGTAGGGACACTGTCATCCGTGGATCAATTTGTGTCACTAGGAAGACTACACCTCCGTCCTCTTCTATACCATCTAGCTTTTCACTGGAAAAAGGACAAGACGCTACAAGCGGTCTCGATCCCGGTTTCCGGAAAGATAAAGTCTTGTCTGACTTGGTGAAAGGACTATATCAACCTTAGAGAGGGTCTTCCCCTGACTGTTCAGACTCCCAACCACGTTCTCTTCTCGGACGCATCGGACGTAGGCTGGGGTGCAACATTAGACGGTAGGGAATGCTCGGGATTATGGAACTCGAGTCAAAGGACAATGCATTTCAACTGCAAGGAGCTACTGGCAGTACGTCTGACCTAGAAAAGCTTCAGGTCTCTCCTTCAAGGCAAAGTGGTGGAGGTGAACTCGGACAACACCACGGCTTTGGCGTACATCTCCAAGCAAGGAGGGGCCTACTCTCTGACATTGTACGAGATTGCAAGGGACCTCCTCACCTGGTCAAAAGGTCTAGACAGATCACTAGTAACGAGGTTCATCCAAGGCAACTTGAATGTCATGGCAGATTGTCTCAGTCGGAAGGGACAAATAATTCCAACAGAATGGACCCTCCACAAGGATGTATGCAAGAGACTTTGGGCCACCTGGGGCCAGCCAACCATAGATCTCTTCGCAACCTCGATGACCAAGAGGCTCCCAATATTTTGCTCACCAATCCCGGACCCAGCAGCAGTTCATATAGATGCCTTTCTACTAGATTGGTCACATCTAGATCTATATGCATTCCCTCCGTTCAAGATTGTCAACAAGGTACTGCAGAAGTTCGCCTCTCACGAAGGGACAAGGTTGACGCTAGTTGCTTCCCTCTGGCCCGCGAGAGAATGGCTCACCGAGGTACTTCGATGGCTAGTAGACGTTCCCAGAACACTTCCCCTAAGGGTGGACCTTCTACGTCAGCCACGCGTAAAGAAGGTACACCAAGGCCTCCACGCTCTTCGTCTGACTGCCTTCAGACTATCGAAAGACTCTCGAGAGCTAGAGGCTTTTCGAAGGAGGCAGCCAGAGCGATTGCTAGAGCAAGGAGAACATCCACCCTTAGAGTCTACCAATCGAAGTGGGAAATCTTCCGAAACTGGTGCAAGTCAGTATCCGTATCCTCGACCAGTACCTCTGTAACTCAAATAGCTGACTTTCTCTTATATCTGAGGAAAGAACGATCTCTTTCAGCTCCCACTATCAAGGGTTACAGAAGCATGTTGGCATCAGTCTTCCGTCACAGAGGCTTAGATCTTTCCAACAATAAAGATCTACAGGACCTCCTTAAGTCTTTTGAGACCACGAAGGAGCGTCGTTTGGTTACACCTGGTTGGAATTTAGACGTGGTACTAAGATTCCTTATGTCAGACAGGTTCGAACCGCTACAATCAGCCTCCCTGAAAGATCTCACCTTAAAGACTCTTTTCCTGATATGCTTAGCCACAGCTAAAAGAGTCAGTGAGATTCATGCCTTCAGCAAGAACATCGGATTCTCATCCGAAACGGCTACATGTTCTACAACTTGGTTTTCTAGCCATACACGAGCTGCCTTCTCGGCCTTGACCAATATCGTTCGATATTCCAAACTTATCGTATGGTTGGAAATGAACTAGAAAGAGTCTTATGTCCTGTAAGAGCTCTTAAGTTCTATTTAAAAACCTTTACGAGGCCCGTCTGAAGCTTTATGGTGTTCAGTTAAGAATCCATCTTGCCTATGTCAAAGAATACTTTATCCTATTTTATCAGACTGTTAATACGAGAAGCTCATTCCCATCTGAATGAGGAAGACCAAGCTTTGCTGAAGGTAAGGACACACGAAGTTAGAGCTGTCGCAACTTCCGTGGCCTTTAAACAAAATAGATCTCTGCAAAGTATAATCGACGCAACCTATTGGAAAAGCAAATCAGTGTTCGCGTCTTTTTATCTTAAGAATGTCCAGTCTCTTTACGAGAACTGCTACACTCTGGGACCATTCGTAGCAACGAGTGCAGTAGTGGGTGAGGGCTCAACCACTACAATTCCCTAATTCCATAACCTTTTTAATCTTTCTCTTGAAATGTTTTATTATTGTTTTTGGGTTGTCCGGAAGGCTAAGAAGCCTTTCGCATCCTACTTGATTTGGCGGGTGGTCAAAGTCATTTCTTGAGAAGCGCCTAGATTAGAGGTTTTGATGAGGTCCTGTTGTATGGGTTGCAACCCTTGATACTTCAGATCCTAGGGGTCGCTCAGCATCCTAAGAGGATCGCGAGGCTCCGTAAGGAAGACGTACTTAAAAAGGCAGAGTAATTGTTCAAGTCGACTTCCTTACCAGGTACTTATTTATTTTATGTTTGTTATTTTGAATAACTGCTAAAATGAAATACAAAATACTTAGCTCATAATAATGTAAACATGTAATGCTGGTCTCTACCCACCCCCCCTGGGTGTGAATCAGCTTATATGATCACCGGCTAAGTTTAATATTGAAAAATTTTATTTTTATTATTAAATAAATTTTTGAATATACTTACCCGGTGATCATATATTAAAGGACCCTCCCTTCCTCCCCAATAGAGACCCAGTGGACCGAGGAGAAAATTGGTTCTTTGTTTACTTGGAGTACAGTACTAAGTACCTGCTCGACAGATGGCGCTGTTGATGTACACCCCCACCTGCATAGCGATCGCTGGCGTATTTTGACCGTAGGTTTTTCTGTCGAGCAACAGAGTTGCAGCTTATATGATCACTGGGTAAGTATATTCAAAAATTTATTTTATTAATAAAAATAACATGTTAATTCTTATTTTTATTTTAGTTAAAAACACAACTACAGTATATGATTATACCGAGACCTCGGGAGGATAGTGACGAGTTTATGGGGTGGCGGCGCGCCTTTTAAATGAGTCTAAGAGACGGTCGGGCTCTCGTACCATACCCCTTTTTTTTGCATAAAACATTTTTCGTGATGAGTCGTAAAATTCTTTGGATCTCGTTTCGCAGCATGAAAATTTTGATAGTCTGGCCCCTTCTTACCACAAGAGTGAGAGGAAAGGGCTTGCATAGCAGCCTTTCCTCTTTATAGGAAGTTTTCTCCTCATCCTTCCATGTTCATCTGATATGGGTACTGTGAGGAGAGGAGTACGGTATGATTGAACCATATATGGTTGGTTAAATCTTTAAGTCGATATACCCCACATAAAAATATTTCTTCCTATTTAAGGACTTGGTAGGCTCACTTTGTATTGTCGTTTCCAATACCCTTTGCCCACAACTACGATATTGTGGGCAATAAGAGTAGAATCTTGGCCTGGCTGTCTGAGATAGTTTTGAGACTAGTCCTTTATGTGAGCCTATCTATCTTTTAGTTATGTGGCCACAGTATTTTTTGGGGATGGGAGATATACTATTACTTTTTGGAGTGAGTTTTATAATGGAAGTTCGCAATTAAAATTTTTATTACAAATGAATGAAAACAAAGCCAAGTGTGTGTGAGTTGGGTATGATAACCCAGCCAACGCTAAGTGGGGTGTCAAGTGTTGTTATTTCCATAGTGATTGTTTTGCAGATTGGGGCAGGGCTGGGGACCCTGTACATCATTCTGTTTGCTTACAATGGATCCATTCCGCTTGGAATAGGGATCCATTGGAGGAAGAGTTGAGACGTAAGGCCATTTTTCTTCTTTCAATGTGAGTAAAAGGATTTGCCAAGATCGCTGGGTTAGCGGAGTATTTAGCACTCTCGGATCTCATTAGCTGTGAAATACCAGATTCAGCAGTTAGGGGCTATGGAGTTGTAGTTGTAGTGGAGCAGGCCCCTTTCCAGGTTATGGATTTTGGATATGGACGACCTAGACTCCACTGAGGAGGAAGCTTTACTGCATGGTTTTTTAGAAGAGGGATCCCTCAAGAGAGACACTGATGACTATGTTGCTTTCTAGGTTGGTTAAAATTCAAGTTTCTGCTAAGAACACATCTAAAACCAAAGGAGGATAAGGTCATCCTCAGTGTTATGGATAGGTGAAGTCATGTTAGTTTGGGTAGTATGTATCAGCCTGTGTGGGTTTTCTGATAGTGGCAGAGAAGAGGTATTTGACTCGGTGGTAGGACAGTTTTTGAGGCACAATTATTCCCATATTTCGGCCATGTTGTAGATAAGAGGCAGCGAAGTTGATAAGGTAGTTCTTCAGTGGGTTATTGGAACTCAAGCCAGTCTGCTCCTTCTTTGTTAGCAATCCTATTCTCTGGTTACATGGGAATAGTTTTGGGGGGATTTTCTTCTTCATTATTTGTGTCTTGTGGGGTACAAATTGTCTTTATGAATCTTGTGAGGAGTGAGTAGGCTTCAAGGTACCTTTCTGGGAAGTATGTTACATGATCAGATTAAAATTTGTAAACAAAAAGCTAAGCTAAGCAGAAATTTTAGTGTTTCTAAGCAGATGGTTGCTACATTTGTTATAATACCTAGAAATTGGGAAATGGTTGGGTCACTGCTACATACTATATTCATGGTTGCAACTTTACCAGGCAGTGCCCTACTACGTTACAAACACAATTTCTTGTCAGATCAGCAAAGTTAAACAATACTAGGTTCGGTCACTACTTGGATAAATGACTGATTGGGAACACTTGATGTTCTTGACCAAACAATGACAAAGGTGGTTCGTTATCTTGTTCTGGATAACTCTTAGAAGAGCCCGTGTCTTGCATAAGGCAAGCCAATCTATAAGCAAGCAAGATCTTAGAAGGTAGATACCCTGTTACGTACAGGAAAACATAGATCTCTACAGATTCACTACTTTTACCATGATCTAGCTGGTTAGAAACTAAGTTTAGGCTCTCTGTGAACCACAATGGCTGTAATAGCCCTGTTCGGGACACAAGGGCATGATCCACGGAATTTTTGTGGGCCATCTTTTGTCAAAGTGTCCAAGAAGGTGGTTGTACTAATCAATCTACTGAGATGACTAATTTTAAAGGTGGTTCATCCAAATATATCCGTTTTACGTCTAATCACCACAGGACTTTCGATCACATTCTCAAACCTACGGTTTTTGTAACCATCTAGATTGTTCTTTACAGGTCTAAAAGACAGTCTACCATTATTTATTTATCAAAGACACTATAGTCAATTCTTTTTAGCGAGGCAGATTTGCACCAACTTGCAGCGGTGCCCTTTTAGCTCGGAAAAGTTTCCTGCTCGCTGATTGGTTAGAGAAGATAACTCTTACCAATCAGATAGCAGGAAACTTTTCCGAGCTAAAAGGGCAACCCAGCGAGTCAGTGCAAATCTGCCTCAATAAAACAAATTGACTTTAGTTTGTTCAATTTAAGGGTGTTAATCTAAGAATGTACCAATAACTAGAACTAGCTAGGTTTAATTGTATTAACTTCTCAAGGCTCCTTATAGGAAAAGAATTTCCAATCTCAGCCTTTATAGGGCATAAATCAATGTTTAATTTGATACTTGAGCATCAGGGATTAGCCCTCTCCTTTTCAGGTAATTTAAGGGGTATTTTTAAGCCTGTCAGTATTAAAAGGCTTCCAGTAATCAGGTCTACTTTTCAGTATTGGGATGTGGCTTTACATATTTATACATCCAGTTTTTGAAACTTTGAAAAATGTTCACGTATAGATTTAACAGCTAATCACATAATAAACTGTAAGCCCTAAAAAAAAGATTGGCTTTGAGACAATCAGATGATTTTGTCTATTTTCCTTTATTCAGAGCTAAATTATTGAAAGACGGAGTTGGTTGTAAATTCTTTTTCCACTCCCCTCATTAGAAATGGTTTTAAGTATTTCATCTGATGATAGCTGTCTTTGTCCAGTGAGAGACATTCATTATATTTTGAATAAACTAAGGCATTACAGGTACTGTTCCTAATTGACAATATGGTATTAGGATTACAATTTGTCCTCTGTCCATAAAAACAGTATTATTTGTAGTTAAGTAATTGGTCACAGAAACTCTCCAAGATTAGGTACAAATCTTATAAAACTGTAGTAAGAATGTAAATATTAGGAGTAAATTAACATCTCTTAAATTTTACAATATTTCTTTGGAAAGAATTTAAGAGACAGTCTAATAACATTAGTTTGTAGTTCGGTGGACATTATCTTGAAGAATTCAGACTGTCTTATCAAGATTAGTGGGTTTTAGGTCCTATAGTGGCTGCTAGCACTATGGTCTTTTAATTCATTCAATAAGATATTAGACTTCTTTGTTTCAATATTTTAAATATTGTTAGAAAAACAATCTGGAGTCACATATTTCAAACTGTAATTTGAACAATTGAGTCTACAATTTGGATTATTTTAAGCATTTTAAATCTCTCATTAACCTCTTTCCTTCACTGGCATTCCACTTTCATCAGTATGAGTTAGCAATATGAATATAAGGGGATTTTCATAGACATAAACAGATTTTTAATTAATTTTTTATTTCTATACTCGCCTAATGTTTGTAAATATACCCACCCTCCTCTCCACTGACTTCTTTAGTCAAGGAATAGGGAATACTTTCGACTTTGAACCGAGTAATGAGAAATTGCTAGCGTTCTTTATTGTTAACTACTCGATTGTTTCATTATTTTATAAATGACATGTATTTTTTAAACGAAAGAATATACAAAAAATGTTAATAAATTTTGGTGGTAAACATTGATAAAAAAAGCATCTTCAGAAGAAGCAATATGAACATTAGGCGAGTATAGAAATAATTTTTTTTTATTGTTAAAATTCAATTTTTTGTCATCAATAATTAGTTCATTTGAATTTGCATTTACTCAGGGAAGTGAACTGTTTCATGAGCAGTTTCTGACATGAACACTTGCTTCGTGAAATTTAGCTCAAATAAGAGGGCCTTTCATGTAAAACATTTGTAAAGGCAGACTAAAATCTAAAGGCAAATGTGCTTTAGAATTTGGATTGACTGTAGTCATAGCAGGTTGGTTTACATCTAGATCTATCTTACAACTTGCAAGTCAGAACCTAACCCTGGTGCAAGAAGGTCACTACTGTACCTGTATTCATGCAAATGTACTAAAGGGTTAATCAGCCTCTTGCATCTCATGCCTGACTGTATAAGTCCCGAGTCATTCTTCCTCCGCTTGCCTACAAGACTGGGAAGTAAAGTGCATTTTCATAGACAAACCATTGTCTCATATGGACTGTAATATCCCACCTAAAAGCATTATCCGTGTAGTTGAAAGAAGAAATGAAGTATCAATCGGTGCTGGAATCCACCCACCCTACACCACGAAGCACACCTATAACTTGTCAAAAAATTTCTATGACCTTGTCAGCTTTCACTGATATGTAACTATTATAAAATAAAGGTTTACATAGCTAGGGAAAATTCTATTTACTTATACTGCAGTTTTTAATATTTGGCAGCTGTACAAAATGAGCAGATTATGAGTGGCCTTCCTTCGGCAAGGATGAAAGCTACGATTACAAAGCCAGTAATAACCTGTCATTCAAGCCAATGGAAAATGGACATACCAACCCAGAAATTTAGCATTGACAGGAAGGATCAGATAAGAAGAGGAGAGGAACTAAAAGGAGAAACAGGAACTGACTATGACTAGGGATCACATGCTCAGGGCAGAACCACCTACCACAGTAGTTTTTATAGCAGAAACTGGGAATGAAGTTTGTATAGCAGAAACCAGGAATGAACTTTGGGTAGACCAACCAGCTTGATAGGAATGAGGAGCTCTCATTTTCTGAGTGCCCAAGCATACCAGAAAAATATCATTAAAGGAAACAATCAAGATAATTTTCAAGATTTCAGCAGGATAATTCCTGCATCCCAGTTAAACTACTTCCTTTGCTAAGATGATATAGCATATACCCTGTTTTATTTTAGATAATAAATGAAGTTACACCACAAAAAGATGAAAGATAATGGAGATTGTTTCATTAACTCTAGGAAGGGAATATTTTTCTCTACCACCCTCTTTTAGATATAAGTGATCTAAAGACAAAATAAAAATAAATTAGTCATTAATGTAAGTAGCTGAAAACAAACAGTCCAACCTGGTAACAGAAGTTTTAAATATGTTATTCATCAAATTCAATTTGTATCCTAAAATGATGTAAAAATTTTACAAACATTCACATATTATGTAATATAGGTTAAAGTAAAATAATATCAAATGCAAAAATAGAAAAAAAGTCATGTGGGTGTTGTTTACTTTTCTTGAAATTCTTTAAGCATAAAGTACTTTCAATGTGATTGTAACTGAAAACTTACCCATACGAAAGTTACTTTGCAGAATATTACGTGCGATTCAGAATTTTTATTTATATTGCTTCTACTACTTCCTTTTTTTCAATACTCATTACATTAGCAATTGAATTTATTTTACTGAAACCTAATAGAGTTGGCTTTTCCATTTGCACATGTTGGAATACATTAGTGAATACGGTAACTACAACAGGAGCTGCATTATATGCATACTGTACTATTTTTTTCTAGACCAAAACCTATAAATAACAACAATGTTACTATATAAAAGTTCACCCAGCTTTGCAGTAAAAGCTCTACCAAATTTAAGAGTTTTTTTCCCCCCAAGATGTTTGTGATTGGTCAATGCCTGGAAAGAGAATGATATCACACTTCTAACTCATTCAAATTATTACCAGTATGGAATTGACTCTCCTAGGGCATGATCACTGCATGATAATGACAGATTTTCTGTCCCAGAGTTGTAAAGAATACAATTACCCCTAATAAAATTTACATTGTTATACAAAGATTTTGGATTAATGTAACAATGCAAAATTTTTTTTTATCAAGAACAACCATAAACAAATGCATCTAGATTTTTAATGGTATTAATATTTTTTAATGGTATTAATAAGCCTACATAGGCAATACTGTATAAACCATCTTTGAAGGTGACAACATAGACTTGAGTAGCTAGTTCCATTATAAGTTTGCATATAAAATTTTGATATTGTGAGATTATGCTTTCAGAACAAATTCTTATACTGTAGGCTACTCTGAATGAATAACAGGATCATTGGCCTACACATCTATTTCAAGTACTTTGAAGGAATAACGAGATTATAGGTACACACGTCAATTTCTAAAGCCAGCCATTTCCCTCCCAAGTTCTCTTTTTAAAAATTACATAAATTTATCATGAAAATCTCATATATAAATTACTACATCCTGAAGTTTGCTATGAAGAACTCTAAGTGAGAGGTCATAACAAAATTATCCTGAACGGAAGTGTACCGTTTGTATTACATTAAATTTCCATATTATAAGAATGATTCAACATAGCCCTGTTTATAAAGCTTTTATATCACTGTGGGAAAACTTGCATAAGCATTCACAATTTTTTATATTTTGAAGGATTAATTGCCTTGTGTGCTTGCACTAATATTTATTTTGATTAAGCAAATCAGTTTTTCAATTCATACATATTCTTTACAATTCAGGATTCAAACAGAGTTAACTCTTAATGGCTCATCAAACTGAATGCATAAACAGTTCCAATTTATTGTGTTTTATTAATGTATTAAAATATGGTAAATGTTAACTAAAAATACCAGAAAATAGTAAGACATATCAGTCTACATAGCTCTGAGAATGTTGAACATACATGATATCAAATGATAATTATTATTTCTTTGTAATTCAAGTGAAACAAATTGAACACAAGAATTCTCTGAGTAATAAACATGACTGAGTGCTCCTGCTTTATAAAAGCCTCTTGGCAGTAATGCTTAACTATGCTTCATCTTCTTTCTAATAAGTGTTGGAAAAGAGAGAATAAAAGGAGGAAGAAGAGAGCAAAATTGCTCTTCTCCCTTTGCCAATAGGTTTTCCTTTTTACCATGAGTGGTTCAGCAATTCCTGCTAATTAAGAACAGGTTAGCTTCCTTTCTGGGTTTGCAGATATGAGTACAAGGCAAATTCCTCGTTAAAAAGCACACCCTGTTATTCGTCCTTTGCTTGGGGGAAAAGATCAGACTAGCAGTCAAAATCCTTACATCATAATAAGAGCTAAAAACAGTCTCAATCTTGTCATGGAAAGACTGAGGAATTTATTCCAAGTAGCACAAGCTCAACACTCAGGTGGACACATGTGAAAAGCTGAAGAACAAAAGAAGCGCTTTTAGAATGTCTAAAGGCATGCACAAACTGCAAGGCCCTCGAGTTACCAAAAGCATGAAGTTTTCCTCTGAAGGCAAAGTATGAAACAAAAGTTCCAACTGAATGCAGCCTGACAAATACAGACTTAACCAAGAGGAGTAAGGGATCATGCTCCGACCTTGCGACGACTCATAATGATCTGATGGGAAATGACTGAAGTACATTGTTCAAGACTAACATGACAAAAATCCAAGATTGTACCACATCTGTCGCATGACTACAGACGGAATCTGGAATGTAGGTATGGAATGAATACTGTATGTATAGAAGAGGGAGGGAATATTTCACAGAATGCATCCCCTTACTGACATTATTATATCCTTGTTTATTGTGGTGAATGAAATTGTGCTTTTGTGGTTGAATAACTAGTAATTGTTCCTTATTGAGAAGTTTACGCTACAGAACTGGACCTTCAAAACAAGTCACTTGTTGGTGTGCCTAGAATACTAAGAATGAGACACCATTTCAGAGATGACCATCAAAGTTACAATAATTCTTACATTCATTATTATTACTTCCTAAGCTACAACCCTAGTTGGAAAAGCAGGAGGCTATAAGCCCAAGGGCTCCTGTTTGGTAATCTCACTATTATCAGGTGTAAGGTGTATGAGGACAGAGGAGAATATGTAAAGAATAGGCAATCTATTTGGTGTATGAGTAGGCAAAGAAAAAATTAGCCATAACCAGAGAGAAGGATCCAATGTAGTACTGTCTGGCGAGTCAAAGGAAATAACTAAAACGACAGTTTAAATTTCCACACCCACTAAATAATAACAAGGATCTCGCATAGCTATTTTCTTTGTCCCACTTGATATGTCAATACAAAGTGGCTATTAAACACTTCCACCCTTTGATGCAGAGATAGAAGAGGGGCCTTACAACATGCTACCTGTCCCTGAGGACTCCATCACCAATTCCACAGCAAACTACAAACCTGAAACCCCAACAATACCAAATTTGAAAAAGTATTGCAATCTATATAAATAAACTAGAAGTCAGTATCACTGAAGAGCTAGAATTTCCAAAATATTCAACAGTAATCAACTCCCTTAAAGGAAAAAAACCCAAGCCAACTAACGTAAATCGCTCCCATTTAAGGGACCAAACCTCATATCCCTCTTCCTGCAAGCTCAACAAGAACCTCAAAGACATAAATTCTGAAGGCCCAGAAAACCAGGGGAGCCACCCATTGAACACCTGTCTTACTTCTGCAAAATTACCATAGTGGCAGGGTCTGCTCCAAGTACGATAGTCTTAAAATGCTTAAACGTCATGAGTGTAATGGTTGAACCCCTGCTTTCACTATCTAAATAAAAAGACAACTATTTTGCAGGCTGCCCAGAAATCATCATATGTCATTTATTTAACATATTCCAAAAAATTCAACATCCTTATAGTAACAACTATCACATAGACAGCACAGGTCACCCTTTCGACCAACGCTGTTCCTGCTGGGAGCAGCCTATTGAACATGGTACTGATTACCAACTTGAACCCCACAGGCCATCCCACAGTAAGCCTTTGATATCTACAAGATGACAAATATTCTGTCACTTGTCTAGAAGATATCATGTCTTAATTGTAAAGTGTGCCACGACAAATTTTAGCCACTTTAAAGAGCATCCAACATCAATGTAGTTACAACTACCACATGGACAGAACAAGCAACCAACAAGTCCGTTACATCCTCAACCAATGTCGTTCCTACTTTCACCAGCCTATTAACAATGGTACTGCCTACCAACTTGAGGCCTACAGCTCATCCCACAGAAACCTTCACCTTGGAAGAGCCTCCATCCTACTTCAGATTAGGGCTTTCTTAGACAGCAGACTTTTCACCTTATTATGAGTCGAATGGGGATATGATATAAATTCTAAGAGTTGAGTACATAGTACTGTATGTACTTGACCCTTAGATCAAATGGTCTTCACGACTTTCAAAACTAACTATACACTGCAGCTAGACCTATAAGCTGAATTTAGCAACTACCATAGTAAGGAGATAATGCACCACCCAGGAATCTTTGGGGAGGAAGGAGTTCCTTTGGCAGATAGTTTCCTCGGACACTGAACAAGTATCCTTATTAGGATAGATTATTTCAAACAAAATTCTTGTATGCCCCTACTTTCTGGAATGATTTGAGGATGTGACCCTCTTAACTTTTACACTAAAGTAATCATTTATAGATCGAAAACTTCCTGGACATAGTAAGACCCCATGGAATTAAATTCAGTGATGTCTTTCCCAAGCATCCATTTGAAACCATGCAACTATGTGACCATCTCAATCGACTTAAACGTAATCTAAAATATAATGTTTTCCTGTTGATCACAGGCATTTTATGAATTAAAAAAAAGGCACTTATATGATACTCCTTCAATGCAGAGGCTTTACACATGGAGGATTAGGACTCTTAACATAAGTGGCAAAACATTTTGGGCATATGTTCATGTAATGAGCTGGTGGCTGGCCAATGGTAAGTTATTTTTTTAAGTTATCAAAAACATTATTTTAATAAAATTTCTTATTTCCATACAGTACTTACCTGATGTTCATGATGCTTTCATCTTTGAAAGCTTGGAATGTTGACATTACTCCTTGAAATTAAGAGATTTAATTTCACATTTTCCTTTATAATATACTAATGCTTCTAGTAAAGTAATGAGATAAGCATCAAACAACAATATCATGCTGTACATGGCACTAATCAGTGGGGAAGAGGGTGAACAATAATCTTATTGTTTAAACAGAGAATCAACATATTGTATATTTATACCTTCAATGGCTGAAATATAAAGTTTCTGACCATAGATAAGGAAGTCTGAAAAATTATATTATTTGAACTTGCTTCTGTAACTGATAGGATCCTTGACTCACGCTAATCAAAATAAACTTTGTTTTTATATACAATACCTTGATTTACTAGTAACTTGAAATAGGAGTTTTTAAGTAAAGGAGCATAAAATTTCAATTTGTTATAAGAGCATTGCATCAGCCTGTGATAAAAAATGAAACTAGCAAGGACAATGCAAAAAATAGTCATGTAACCCCCTTATACCATGCATTACTTGTACCAGTATCACCTTACATTATCTTGTGCATGTCTTTAGCAGTGTTGTCTTATAAAATTGTGACTGTGTGATCATTATAGAATTGTGATCGATATTGTTCACCATCAACTTACACTAGACAATGGCCCCCAAAATGATCAAGAAAAAGAGGAGGAGATGATTACCTTTGAGGTGGAAAAAAATTATCGAGAAGCACAATAAAGGTATGCTTGTGGTTGATTTGGCAAAAATGTACAATTGTACATGGTTGACGATAAACACAATTTTGAAGAAGAAAGAAAGTCAATGCAATTAATGCTACAAAAAGGGTGGTTATATTGACAAAACAACATCTATATGTTCTAGATAACGTTAAGAACTTACTTCACATACTGAACAATGAGAAGCAGTTAGCAGGAGATATGATAACTGAGAACATAATTTGTGAAAAAGCAAAGTTTTTGCATGCTCAACTTGTTAAAAAGGAAGCAGGTACATCAGCAGAAGAGGAAAAAGAAAATTTCAAAGTGAGCTGGGGTTTAAAAACTTCAAAAGAAAACACGATTCAAGAGTTCTGTGCATGCAACATTGTGAGGCTGTGAGCTCTAATGTGAAAGTGGCAGAGAAATTTGTTGTAGAATTTAAAAGGTTTTAGGATTCTGAGTCCTACATGCTGCAGAAAGTGTGTTTAACTGCAACGAGGCTTCTGTTCCGGATGAAAAAGCCCAGCAGTACCTTCATTACTGCAGAAGAGAAGGCTATTAGTAATCACAAGCCAATGGAACATCATCCAACCCTGCTGTTTTGCGCTAATGTCAGTGGTGATTGCAAAATCAAAACTCTCCTTGTGTATCACTTGGGGAATCCATTGAGCCTTGAAAAAGTACAAGGTGCACAAGAAGCTACTGAACGTTATGTGGATGTGAAACAACAAGGCTCGGGTTAAACACATTTTGTTTCTTGAATGGGCCAATGACGTTTTGGTAGGTAAAAAAGTACTGCATGGCCATGAACCTCCCACTCCAATCCTTGTTCCTTATAGACAATGCTCCTGCCCATCCTTCAGCCATTGAAGACGACTTGATAGAGCAAATAAAGTTCATCAATATCTCCGTTCTTGCCACCGAACAACACCACAATTCTCTAACCCATGGAACAGCAGGTGATCTCATATTCAAAAAACTGTACAGGAAGGCTCACTCTCAGAAAGTTTTGTAAAGAACATTTCTACATTGTCAGCTGCCTCAATTATTGATAACCTGGGAAGGGGTCACCAACAGAACCCTCAGTTATGCTTGGAGGAAACTGTGGCTTGAATGCATTGCAGAACATGATTTTGAGAGGTTTGAACCCATCCAGGACAAGGTAGTTGGCAATGAAATAAGCTTCTTTTACGCTTTGAGCTTTAATCTGTTCATGAAACATAGTTCTCAGAAAGGAACAGTGAGACCTTTGCATTCCTCACAAGATTCTCAAAATTTTGAAAGGAACAGAGACCTTTGCATCCTCACAAGATTCTCAAAATTTTGAAATTGTCTCCCAACACAAGACAAATAATTCTGATGCATAACAGTGCAGCGACTGCTAACAAATCTGAAGATATCTTAAAACCAAAACAAATAATAGACAAAAAATCTTGACATCTGGAGCTGTGGAGCAAATGTCTTATTGCTTCACTGTTGACTTTTAGATTTAGGAAGTGATACTGTACATTATGTAGAGCATGCCGTTGCTGTTAGACACTGGTCACATTGCTTTATAAGAGGCATTACTATATTGGAAGGAAAGAAAAAACTAAATTTCTTCATTTTAAGGAGTAGTCGATATTCCAAGCTTCCAGAGACGAAAGCAATATGAACATCAGGGGAGGTTCTTCAAGAATCTATATACTATATGGTTGCTGTTATTTCTTAGTAAAATTAAATTATTCTTAGCTATATAAAATTTATCTTCTTTCATTCATGATAATTTGTATAAATTTTATTTTGGAATTTTTGTTTAACTCCTACTAAATGGCTTACATGAATATCAGCCACTATCCGGGGAGCATTAATCTTTCTTTTTTTTATATGTCCTGGAGATTTAGTGGGAATGAATATAATGGACATTTTCCTTACATTCTTCCAGACCAGAGAAGGAGGTTTTTTTTTTTTTTGGACACCATTCTTCTGTGACCTTTCAAGGAAGTTGGTGGAGAGGTACAAGGCTTTACCTCACAGCTCCTAAAGGAATTTGGATCAAATAACTTTGATACTACTTCCTTCGGATTACTGGACACCCCTGCAGCTTAGCTACAGGAAAAGCTCCAAACCATAAGTTTGATAAGAAAAATTATGTTCTCTTCGTTTTCCTAGTCAAATAAAGGCTTATATACACACAACTGTTCAACATAACTTCAGACCAAGACGAGTTTTTACTCGTATAATTGGCATATCATAAGTATTTAGTTTAAACTCGAAACAAAAAAAAATAAAAGATACAAATTAAGGGGAACTTAAATTATAACAGATTTACTATGATTTTTTTGGTCAAATGAACCTTGTAATATCCCTAGGTACTAAATATTATGTAAATCTCCCAAAACACAACAAAATATACTACAGCACAAGTAACATGCACAGATATGAAATACCAGAAGTGAAGAAAATCTTTATGAATGCTATCTATCTAGCCATTGAGCCTAAGGATTGAAACAAAATCATAAATAACTTCCTTACTCAGAAAAAACTACTGTACATATAAGCACGAAAGTTCAAATCCTGCAGTGATCAACACAAAAATACCATTTACTTTGCCTGAACAGTAAAGTAACATGTATATTCTAACATCTATGCTATCTGCCTCTATAATAAAAACATTGACTTCATCTGGAAGGTACAGTAAATGATAAAGGGAAGGTAAAGTTATCATAAACACTAATACAGTTAAACAATAAAATTTAGTTATTTGCTTTACCAAGAATGAAATAGCTTATGATTATCATATGCTTTTATGTAGGAAGGTCAACCTAATGACAAGCTTCTCATCTGTAAGGAACATTGTTGTTTTCAAATCTGACTCTTACCTTCGGACTAAGTGGCTGGGCTGCGAGCATTAATGCAATTCTAATAACGGGTTTGTTTATTGTATGAACACAAAGGTGTGACTAGTGACAACCAAAGGGAGAGTAAGTATAGTGCAGATAATGTAAATATTGAGATACAATGAAGGAACTAAGACTAAGAGCAAGCCAGGTTAAGTGGTTTATCATTATACCTCACTATAATAGCATCTCATCTAGGATAATTATAAACCCAAAATGTGATAAATGCTAGCGTTTGACCATAATTTCAGGTTACATCAATATTTACTAAAGAATACTAGCTCTTTGCTAATGTTTCATATTCACTTTTGTTTTGCTATTTCTAAACTTTTGGCCCCTTCTTTCTTCAAATTTATCAAATCATGGTTTAAAACTTTCAATTGCAATTTTAATTTTTGTTATGCATATAGTTTGATCACAACACAAAGATATAAACCCTAGTTCTACTCCGATTAATTAGCGCACAACATTCCGTTTTTAACAATACTGTTATATTATATGTTCAAATACATAAACCACATAAAAATCAGCTACTAGTTCTTAATATTTTCTAAACACAGACATATTGCAATGTATCTTATTATAAATTAAATGAAAATAACACAGATGAGACTGTTATAAAAACAATAACATTTAAATATTGTTCTTATCACTTTATCGTTAATGGTTCAATGGTAATACCATGTATATTTTTACATTCATTTCAAGTGGAAAACTTGCTGTATAACAAATGGCAAATTTGTTAATAATTAATCATAAATATATAAAAATTTCCATTGTACTTCAATTTTCCTCCTCAAAATAATACCTCATGATTATCTTTAGAGTATGATCAGCAATGTAAAGTAAAGAATTTTTGCAAGTAATATATGTATGGAGCCATTATATTAATTTATTTCAATCATTAACAAGAAAAACATTATCCAAACTATTCTCTAAAACAACAACTTCCACTGAGCAACACACGCAAGACTTTTAATGTAACCATAATCAGGCTTTGTTTAATGGTTTTACTTTAATTCTGATGTTGATAGTATACTTATCACAAAAAAAAAAAAAAACTAAAAAACCTACAGGGAATTTTCATACAACAGTGCACAGGGAGTATTGTTTATATATCTGTCCATACTGCTAGGAAAGAAGCAAAGGTTTTTATCACCTTGTACACCTTTTTTTTTTTCTTTTTTTTTTTACATTCCTTATGTATTAAATATACTATACTGTACATATTATACAGGGTGTCCCATGTCTCCATACATAGGAAAAATAAACTTTTCTTGATATAAACCATTTTTATTTATATAATATGTTCTATATGATTGGTATTTTGTCAGAAACATTTCAATGCATGTCCTCCACTGCTGAAGAATGCTTCTAAAAAATCTGGATTTATGTTTGCAATGGGGTTTGTAATACGTTCCTTGAGATGATTCATGTTTTTTATCTTTATCTGAGATACATAAATCATCTCAAGGAATGTATCGCAAACATCATTACAAACATAAATCCAGATGTTCTTAGAAGCGTTCTTCAGCAGTGGAGGACACGCACTTAAATGTACTTCCTACAAAATGGAAATCATATAGAGCATATATAAATAAAAATGGTTTATGTCAAGAAACGTTTATTTTTCCTACGTATGGAGACTTAGAGAACACCTTGTATATCAGATTGTGACCGATACACAACTGATTCTGGACAAACAAATAAAAGACTTGACCAGTAACCCTAACACTTTGTTCAAGCTTGATGGCCTTTATGAACCATTTTATGAAAGAATAAAAGAAAAGTGTCACAGAAGGATATTCCAAATAAGTCTGATATGTATGTATATCAATTCTAAGACCCATTTTTAAAAGGGGAAGCTTCTTAAGATCAAAATAAAATATATATTACAAGATTTATAAAATAAATAAAATTCTTAAGAAGTTATAAGAGAATACTTGCTGATCTACAACAGTGAAAAGGAACCTTAAAATGGAAAAGAACAAGGTTGTGGAAAATTGTTGAGCATTATTAGTTGCATATCCATTTCAGTTACTTAGTGGCACTGCTAACACTAGAGTACACAATGACTATGGTTAAGACATAATCTATGCCAATTATTTGTTTATACTACTCCTAACTTTCTGTTTATGATTCCAGAAACCAAGCAACTTCCATTAGACGATGTGTACAAATTGGATGAAAACCTTTACCACAATCTCAACAGCATGGAAAGATGCATCATCAATGGGGCAGCAATGCATAACTATGTACATAGCAAATTTCTTTCCTTACACATATATCGGTAAGATTGAGATGTACTTTGCAAACGAGGGTATAGTTCTCATGAAAGGACTAGCAGCAAAATAAAACATATACAGTACTGTTCAAAACTTGTAAGGTGCTAAGACTTAATAAAAAAAAAAATATGTCAAATGAAATAGGTTGTGGAACTATGAAACTGAAAATAAAAGGTTAAAAACAGCTACAGTTACCATTTCACAAAAAAAAAAGATTACTGTATAATGTTACTACTTTAATAACATAATCATTTCATTGTCACACCTCAGTATCTTCTGGAATGTTGTCAAATATAGAATAAACAGTTGACATCAATATGCAGAATCTTATTAAAAATAACCTCAAGCCACATGTGGTGTGGTACCTTTATGTAAAAATAAAATATAGATAAATTTATAGCTACAGTATATACTGTATACCGAATCAATAAAAAATTATGAACTATCAAAATTGTGTACCTACAGATGACATTCACTTATGTCTTGTAAAGTTCCATGATAAATAAATGCTGTAACTGCATCCTTGACAGTATCAACACAATTCTTCAAACGGAATAAGAATAATATGCACACAACTAAATCCCAATTGATTCTGTCCCTCAAATTTTTTTCACCAATAGAATTCAATGCCATTAAATACAACACTTCATAAATTTAATTCAATGCCATTAAATATAACACATAACTACTTTTCAGAAGTTTGGATTACTTAATGGGGTAATTGGCATTCAAGCAACAAATTGAAATTAGAAGAGTGATGAAAATCCAAGCCTGAGGTATCAAAAACTTTAAAGATTTATTAAATGAAAATATTATACAAACATATGTAATTTATCTAACGATGAAATTTATTTAATCTTACTGTAATCCTGAATACGGATGATGGGTGGCAGTTGGCATATTATTTATTATTATACAGCTCAAATTGCCTGCATGTCATTCAACAAAATCCCTATCAACGAAATTATTACTATTTTTCACTACTATGAAATTAGAAAAATATTTAAAAGTAGATGTACTGCTACACAAATGTACTTACTGCCAGTAAAGGGGAGTGCTGAAAAGTTGTCCCGCAGATCAGGAGCAGAAGTTGATCCCGAGATAACGGCTGTAGAGAATACTGGGACAGCAGGTGTTGTAGCTGCTGCTGCCTTTTGCTGTAAACCAGCCAGAAACATAAGATAAGAGCTCAGGTGGCCAGGGATGCTATGCCGATGCCGTCGAAGACTCTCTGAAAGATAGGAGGAGTATAAACAAATATGAACAACAATTCTGGAAGGGAATCAAAGACAATATGTTTATCACTTAAATGGCATGTAAATATACATCACACAAAGTCCAGTTATTTAATGGTTATATATGGATTCCATACTCAGGTGAGAATTTTAAAACTGAAATATACTATTGAAAATTATCAGTAATACTGTACGTCAAAAACCACAAAAAGCTCTAAGAAATGTCAGATGATGAACAAACTTTCCTCAGCCTACTGTGATTACTAAGCAAGGGTATTTTGTCCCATAATTGTACCCGGTAAAATGGCACCAGTACGGCATCTTATAAAAGTCCCATAATATTCAACAATTAATTACAGCACCTGGGGTTTTCAATGCTCAAAAAGATTAGCACCCTGAAATTTATATCACTACCATAAATATTGCTAAGCCCCCTACATTTGGTTGAGATGCATTCCAAGAGTTGTCTTTTGAGTTGAAAAGTGTAATATGATTAACTTAGACAGCACAGTTTTTAGGTTGATAAGTGTAACATGATTAACTCAGGCAGCCACCTCATAACCCTGGACTGACTAATCTCATTTTTTTTATTCTGCAGATTTTTCTAACACAAGTGAGCTAGCGTACGTGTACCATGAATTCCTACATCTATTTCTGCATAATAAAATGCTTTTAAAAGAAGCTAAAACAGTTTTTTTTATTGCACACAGGTTTTAATTTCTAAAAGTTGCAAGTTGAATATTTCTGGGCTCGACCTGTGTCGCTCCGTGAAATGCTCCTCTAGCACCATTTCTAAGGCATAGTTATTGCTGAATATACCAGAGAAAAAGAGATGCATGGAATGCCAGGAATAAACCTAGCTCGCTCACTCTTTGAGTGTCGGTATAGAAAACTGGGGCGTGATTGAACCACGACCATAGATCCCTCACCAATTAGACCTCTCCTTCATCAACATACCCCCTCTCTACCCCTACATCTCCCCAACCCCCATCCTCATAGGTCCCTCGCCCAGAAATAGATTTTTCTATCGTCAAAATCCCTTTTTTATTTAACTTAAACACAACTACAGTGTATGATTATACTGAGCATATTATACACTCTTAAGTCAATCCTTCCTAGCTACTATGTAAGTAGAAAAATAAATTACCGGTGCAAATATGGAAAATTCTAGGTTTTGGACAATTGAGAAACCCTACCAACAGGTTCACACAATGGAGCCCGAGTACAGCACCATAAATAAATAGATACTATTACCGGTACATATTCCTATATTTACTGGAATGTAAAACTATATACTGTAATTAAAATGACTACCGTATAATATATGATTTTATGTGAATCTTTCCAAAGTACTAACCTATTAATGAACCATATGCAATTGGAATACCCTAAAAACAACACAACAGAGGTCGAGAAAATAGATATTTTTATAATTCCAAAAGTATCTCTCGTGTAATGGGCGAACTGTGTCTTTTTTCATCCAAAACTGGTCTTAAAAATTTGCCCTTTACAAGGTATTTGTTATTTCCTTATGAAGTGAGGTTTATCTACTTATATAAACCTCCCTGATGTTCAAATTGCTTCTCTCTCAAAGCTGTTTTAAAGTTTATGTCTAAACTAAAGCTAACAATTCCCTGCCCATCTAGTGTACTATTGAGAATATATGGCAGTGCTCGATGATAAGCCATTTCTCCTTTGTCTTTCAGATCCTCTTGTCATTAACCTTCTGTCTAGGAATTCTTCCTGCCCTACAATTTGTGATTTTTTATTTCTTTCACTAATTATTTGTTCAATGTAATAGTGACTTTTTGTTCTTTTATTTGTACGTTGGTGTACAAAGTAGTAGCCATTTCTTAATATTTATTCATATTGTAATATGTTGGCTGAATATATTTATCTCTACATCTAGACACTCAAATTGGAGTACGGTATTCAAGCCAAAGGCCGTTTTCATTGTTGTTATTCAACGGTATATTTTCTCTCAACAATTTCTACCCAAAAATATTATGTTTTTAATAAAATTCCTAATAAATGTACCTAATACTCGAGAGAGAGACAGGCTTTAGCGGTAAATATACAAAGTTTCATTGGACTTTTAAAAAAGGACACCAATCATCATGTGCATTTCAATTGTATGATATAACCGTTGACAAATTGGATGGTGATGACAAAAAATTTGCATTTATAAAGCAGAATAATTGTTTGTAACTTTTGATTTAAAAAAGCTATGTTTGAGCTTCAGTTTTATTAACCACTTACCCAACATATTTTACAGTGCTACACTGCATTTTTGAAATATATAAATTCAGACAAATATTATATGAGATATTAATTTTTTATTAAAGCAGATACTGTATACAGTACTGTGTCTATTTCAAAACCAATTAAGCAGCATAATGACATTTTTTTTATTCACTATTATACAATTAAGCTCCTCAAATATTGTATCCTCCAACGAAACTATTATACAGGACTGGATTTTAATTGCGCTACAATATAGCAGTACATAAGCTACATACTACTATAGCAAACATTTCCTTTTTAATCTCTTACCACTTCCTAGAGGACTCCAGTCTTGCAGGAAATAAGAAAATAAAAATCTGAAACCACCAAACCTGGAAAATCTAACTCATTTCTAAAGGAAGGAAAAATATTTTGAGCATCTGAATGTTTATACTTAAATAACTATCTTGCATGTGCACTAATACACTCCCTTCCCAGTTCTAATGCTATTGCTACATGAAACAAACTTATTGCTAAACAAAGAAAATTAGCTAAAAAATTAAGTAAAAGAATTAAGAGAATTTTGTATTTTTCCTAGCTATACAAAAGTGAGTCCTTTTAAATAGGAGATGACTTCAGAACAAGCCAGAAGGGCCAATGAATTTTATTAGTCAGCTGGTTAATGACAGGTGGTGCCAGGGGCACCCACACCAACCTGCCACTATTTTCCTTGAGCCCAGGAACGAGAGGGTGGTTGATGTGGAAAATGTAATTTAAAGGACTATGAAGTTCATACTAAGGAGAAATACAAATTAGTTTTAAAATTTGTTAATTATTCCTAAACATTTACAAACCTTCCATCCTTTAAAATGTGGGACTCGGTCATTGTTGGGAGGAATTTCCCTTAAAACTGAACTAGAATGTATTTCCTTCCTGGTCCCACATAAGAGCGAGGTAGGTGATTCTAAAAATCTTCTAATAGCTCAACATATCGATATAGAAGCTGTTTAGTACTATGTCATGGAAAACCTATCTTCTTGATAGGGAGATATTGTCAGAAGTGTCAAACTAAGCACAAAGTTACCTTTAAGCAGACATAGTAACCTTTGCTGTCATCCCTGCTGTTAGTAGTATTGTACTTCTTAATGAGTGCTTTGATATTCAGATAGTAGACGAATTTACCATACGTGCAGCTGTGATTTAATTCTAGAAAGCCTAAACTCTTTGGTCTCCTTTGTACTGTACTGTGCTTGCATGTTGATATACTGGTCCTGTGGCAGGGAATATGTTATTTCTTTGGTATATCCAGTTGTACTGGCTTCCCTATTCCAGCCTAAATGGGGAAAGTCCTTGATGACCATACAGTTCCAAAACCCCCAAAATACCAGACTGCTCAGCACAGAATCATAATGCACCAACAGAATGATTGGGGAAATCACTAATTCATTTGCATAAACGGAATATTTGCCTAACCAGAAAAACTGTCTATACCGAAATTGGCAGCATCTACTTAATTTCAATTTGATATGGCACACAAAGGTTGATCCTAAATGCTTGGTTCAGAAACAGCAGTCGTAGCCTATGCTTCTAATTATGGATTCCCTTTATGTGTAACATGAATCTAGTATGAAAAGCTGAATCAGGTGTTACAGAAAAATGTTATTTTCATTAGTAAAATAAATTTTTGAATATACTTACCCGATGATCATGTAGCTGTCAACTCTGTTGCCCGACAGAAATCTACGGTCGGGATACGCCAGCGATCGCTATACAGGTGGGGGTGTACACAACAGCGCCATCTGTGAGCAGGTACTCAAGTACTTCTTGTCAACAAGAACTCAATTTTCTCCTCGGTCCACTGGTTCTCTATGGGGAGGAAGGGCGGGTCCTTAAATTCATGATCATCGGGTAAGTATATTCAAAAATTTATTTTACTAATGAAAATAACATTTTTCAATATTAATCTTACCCGATGATCATGTAGCTGATTCACACCCAGGGTGGTGGGTGGAGACCAGCATACATGTTAACAAAGAAGCTAAGTATCCCGTATCTTATTTTAGCCGTTATTCAAAATAACAAACATAAAATAAATAAGTACCTGGTAAGGAAGTCGACTTGAACCCTTACTCTGCCTTTTTAAGTACGTCTTCCTTACTGAGCCTAGCGATCCTCTTAGGATGCTGAGCGACTCCTAGGTGCTGAAGTATTAAGGGCTGCAACCCATACTAAAGGACCTCATCACAACCTCTAATCTAGGCGCTTCTCAAGAAAGAATTTGACCACCCGCCAAATCAACCAGGATGCGGAAGGCTTCTTAGCCTTCCGGACAACCCAGAAATATTTCAAGAGAAAGATTAAAAAGGTTCTGGAATTAGGGAATTGTAGTGGTGGAGCCCCCACCACTACTGCACTCGTTGCTACGAATGGTCCCAGAGTGTAGCAGTTCTCGTAAAGAGACTGGACATTCTTAAGATAAAAGACGCGAACACTGATTAGCTTTTCCAAAAGGTTGCGTCGAAAATATTTTGCAGAGATCTATTTTATTAAAAGGTCACGGAAGTTGTGATAGCTCTAACTTCGTGTGTCCTTACCTTCAGCCAAGCTTGGTCTTCCTCATTCAGAAGGGAATGAGCTTCTCGTATTAACAGTCTAAAAATAATAGGATAAAGAATTCTCTGACATAGGCAAAGATGAATTCTTAACTGAACACCATAAAGCTTCAGACGGGCCTCATAAAGGTTTTTAAAAAAGAACTTAAGAGCTCTACAGGACATAATACTCTTTCTAGTTCCTTTCCAACCATATCGATAAGTTTGGAATAACGAACGATATTGGTCAAGGCCGAGAAGGCAGCTCGTGTTTGGCTAGAAAACCAAGATGTAGAACATGTAGCCGTTTCGGATGAAAATCCGATGTTCTTGCTGAAGGCATGAATCTCACTGACTCTTTTAGCTGGTAAAGCATATCAGGAAAAGAGTCTTAAAGGTGAGATCTTTCAGGGAGGCTGATTGAAGTGGTTCGAACCTGTCTAACATAAGGAATCTTAGAACCACGTCTAAATTCCAATCAGGTGTAACCAAACGACGCTCCTTCGTGGTCTCAAAAGACTTAAGGAGGTCCTGTAGATCTTTATTGTTAAAAAGATCTAAGCCTCTGTGACGGAAGACTGATGCCAACAAGCTTCTGTAACCCTTGAAAGTGGGAGCTGAAAGAGATCGCTCTTTTCTCAGATATAAGAGGAAGTCAGCTATTTGAGTTACAGAGGTACTGGTCGAGGATACGGATACTGACTTGCACCAGTTTAGGAAGATTCCCCACTTCGATTGGTAGACTCTAAGGGTGGATGTTCTCCTTGCTCTAACAATCGCTCTGGTTGCCTCCTTCGAAAAACCTCTAGTTCTCGAGAGTCTTTCGATAC
Source organism: Palaemon carinicauda (assembly GCF_036898095.1). Taxonomy (NCBI): domain Eukaryota; kingdom Metazoa; phylum Arthropoda; class Malacostraca; order Decapoda; family Palaemonidae; genus Palaemon; species Palaemon carinicauda. The sequence continues at coordinate 9,573,366 of NC_090764.1, forward strand.
TCTGAAGGCAGTGAGACGAAGAGCGTGGAGGCCTTGGAGTACCTTCTTACGCGTGGCAGACGTAGCAGGTCCACCCTTAGGGGAAGAGTTCAGGGAACGTCTACTAGCCATCTAAGTACCTCGGTAAGTTATTCTCTCGCGGACCAGAGGGAAGCAACTAGTGTCAACTTTGTCCCAACGTGAGAGGCGAACTTCTGCAGTACCTTGTTGACAAACTAGAACGGAGGGAATGCATATAGATCTAGATGAGACTAATCTAGTAGAAAGGCATCTAAAAGAACCACTGCTGGGTCTGTTGAGAGCCTCTTGGACATCGAGGTTGCGAAGAGATCCATGGTTGGATGGCCCCAAGTGACCCAAAGTCTCTTGCATACATCTCTGTGGAGGGTCCAATATGTTGGAATTATTGTCCCTTCCTACTGAGACAAACTGCTAAGACATTCAAGTTGCCTTGGAAGAAATTTGTTACTAGTGAAAAGTCAAGACCTGTTGAACAGGAGAGGAGGTCACTAGCGAACTCGCACCATGTCAGAGAGTAGGTCCCTCCTTGCTAGGAGATGAACATCAAAGCAGGGAGTTGTCCGTGTTAACCTCCATTACTTTGTCTTGAAGGAGAGACCTGAAGCTTTTCCAGGTCAGACTTACTGCCAGAAGCTTCTTGCAGTTAAAATGCATTGTCCTTTGACGCGAGTTCCATAATCCCGAGCATTCCCTACCGCCTAAGGTCGCACCCCAGCCTACGTCCGATGCGTCTGAGAAGAGAACATGGTTGGGAGTCTGAACAGTCAGGGGAAGACCCTATAAAAGGTTGAAAAAGTCCTTTCCTCAGGTTAGACCAGACTTATCTTCCGGAAACCGGGATCGAGACCGCTTGTAGCTTCTTGTCCTTTTCCAGTGAAGAGCTAGATGAAACCGAAGAGGACGGAGGTGTAGTCTTCCAAGTGACACCAAATGCACCACGGATGACAGTGTCCTAACCAGACTCATCCACAGCCTGACAGGGCCGTATTCCTTCTTCAGCATCTTCTGGATGGATAGCAGGGCTGGGGATTGATCTTCTCGTTCAGCCATGTCCTCATCAGAGGGTTCCTCATCCGAAACTGATGAGGAAACGGCAACGGAGTGGGCAACGTCTGACTCGCTGAATCCGGTCGCACTGGTGGATGCGTGACGGAGCCGGACACAAGATCATGGTACTGCTGCACAGTCTGTGAACTGTCAACCATGGGGAAGCGAGGAAGTACAGCGACAACCCGAAACTGTCTAGACTGTCTGGGTAGTACAGACAACTCCTTATCGGGTTGCTGAGGTTGCCGCACTGCGTCACAACAAGTCACCTCTGCTGGTTGTTGAACGTCTTCCCAGTGACACACTGACTCCGTAAAAAAATCCTCTATCAAGGACTAAGCTTGGACTGCATGTCTTCCAACAAAGCCCAAGGTCTATGGGAGCAGGTGTGGCAACAGACGGGGTTAGCGACTGAAGCGGAACCATTTACCCTCCCTGGAAGCATGTTATGCTTAAATAAAAGTCCATAGGAGGCTAAGCAGCTTAAGGCTCCTCTCCAAATGACAGAGTCCTCAAGGGAATATCAGAAGGAGGGAGAACAGCACTTTCTCATCTACAGGAACCATATCCGAGAAAAGCTAGGTTCTCTCAGTGAGGGTTTCACTGGTGCAAAAGCAGCAGACCAGAAGGCAACGTATGAAACTGCTTGACAGTCTGTGAACTGTCAAAAACTGAACTGTCAACCACAACAGGAGCGTGAGGACATACAGCACTGGTGTATAAGTAGCAGACCAGAAGGCAACGTCATGTAACTGTATGACAGTTTGTGAGTTGGCAACAACCAAAGTTGTGTGGGGAAGCCTCAACTCCTGACTGACTAGTTTGCTGCTGGCGAGTGGTGGTAACCACAGTGTGTTGCGGAGGCTGACACACCGTGTCAAAACACGGCAGCTTGTGGTAGCTCACGCACGGCAACGGAGTGCTCTGTGTGTGGGAGTCCTCATACATCTGGCAGGGTTGACTTGTGCATGGGTGGAGGAGCTCTCACAACAAGAGTGTGAGAGCAGGAAGCCATGCCGGGCGCACAACCGTGGGAGGTGTAGGCCCACGGGTGCATCGTCAACCTTCTCCGCAGTCGGAGTGTGGGAGCTGGCAACAACAAAAGCAGAGTGCTGGAGCGTGGGAGGGGCTGCGGTGGGTTGAGGAGCATGCGGTATGGTATGCGGAGCATGCTGTAAGATATGCGGCTCATGCTGCATGGTATGCGGAGCATGCTGTAAGGTATGCAGAGTATGCTGCATGGTATGCGGAGCATGCTGTAAGGTATGCAGAGCATGCTGCATGGGCTGCGGAGAATGCCGCATAGTGCTGGAACCCGGCAGCTCTACAGAACCTTCCCACTGCTGATGCGGTAGCTCACGCATGTTAGCAGATGGTGCAGCAAGAACATGCGTCTGGCAGGGTGGACTGCGCATCGGTGGTGGAGCTCTCACAGGTGGAGGGTGGGAGCAGGCAGCCGCAGTATCTGCTGAGCGCACAACCTCGGCGGGTTGTAGGTTAACAGGTGTATTGTCAACCTTCCAGCATGATACTCCTGCATGAAGGAGCAAGCTGAGACTGTATAGTCTGCAGCATGGACCACTAGGGTCTATGAAAGACAACAACAAACGGAGCTACTGTCCGTTGTGACTGAGGGTCTAAAACCGCTGGTGCGGCAACAGACGGAGTTACTGCCTGTTGCGGTACCACCTTGCCTCTCTTGGGAGGTGTGCAGTTGTCGTACTGCAGCAAGTCCGAACTGACCCAGTGGCTACACCTAGGCCGTTGGACTTGCGCGGAAGGGACCGACTTGCACTTAAAAGCTGCAAGATTTGGTCCATGGTTTCTGCGAGAAACCTCTTCCGCAGACGAGGAATAAATGGGCTCTCTCGTCTTTGTGTGGGTGGGGTGATCACGTCGGCAACGTGTGTAGATACACCCGAAACCACGGAGGGAAACGTCTGTTCGTTGATCAAGGCCTGTGGAACCCATAAGTCCTTCGACATTACTTCTCCCCTGGGCTTGGGAGCTTGTAAGAGGTATCGGACTAGGTGAACAACTGGCACGAACAGACGAACCCTCGAACGCAACACTGTAACACTTTGCGCATATCACTTTATTATCACTTTTGATTTTCTGTTTGCACTTATTTCACTGAACTCGAAACTTTAAGTGGTTTGTACCTGAAACACGCAATCCTATCCTTCATTAAAAGGTAGTAATTGCGAAAACAGTATTACAATGTAACAGAAAAACATAATGAAAGATAAAGAATTCAGTGGCTGGAAAAGAGACTAAACACAAGATCAAATAAACTACGTTTAAAATCTCTCACCGCATAAAGCCTGGGAACAAGAATAAAACTCTAGAAACGTTTTACCTTCTTCCCCTATAGCGACTAGGGAGAAGAGCAAAAAACGAGAACAACGTTACCCGCTTGAACGAAACGTTTATCCTCCTCTCTCTCCCTCCGTCTCTATCTCTCTCTCTCTCTCTCTTGACTTAGAACCTGAGAGATGAGCCCAATTATATATATCGTTAAAACATATTATTTGTTAAAGGAAAAAAACTGAAAGGTTTCCCAAATAAAAAGTTCCTTTATTAGAATTAAAACCATTTAAGCTAAGAAAGAATGAACGAAACGCTAGAATCGGTTTACTCTTACTGCAACGTGAAACCGTGAAATACTCTCTCTCTATCGTAACGATAGAGCGCAAGTTGAACGTTCTGAACGTCAACAACTGCGGAGACTAAACAAAACGTTAGTTCAACTTTGAAAACAGTACGAGACTATCAAAGAAATTCTTAACAGGAAAAACGATATGACGGGCTCAATGTTAATTAACTTCGGTTCCAAGTAAGGACCGCCTACTATTAGGAAAGGTCGTATATAAACAAACATAAAAAAGGGATTTTGACGAAGGAAAAATCTATTTCTGGGCGAGAGACCTGTGCCGCGCAGTGAAATGCTCCTTAAGCACCATTTCAAAGGAATATAACTGCTAATATTACCAGAGAAAAAATGTAAAGGAATGCTAGGTTGAACTAGCTCGCTCACCTAATGGTGTCGGTATAGACTGGGGCGAAATACCAGAGGTCTCGTACCATTTAGACTTCTCCTCTTCGAAATCCCCCAATAGTGAGGTGCCGTTCAACCTCCCCTGCCTCGCAGACCAGTACTACTAACTCAACCCACGCTTGCCCATCACTCCTTACAGCACCCTTAAGTTTGGGGTCTGAACAGGGGGGGAGCAAATAGGGTGGGTTCACTGGGCGGCACAGGTCTCTCGCCCAGAAATAGATTTTTCCTTCGTCAAAATCCCTTTTCTGGGCTCAATCCCTGTGCCGCGCAGTGAAATAGTACCAGAGAAAACGAACCCAAACTTTATTAACTATACGGGAACGAATAAAAATCAACATAACAAACAGTGGTTTAATCAAAAGTTAACGTAGAAGACGGACGTCTTTAATAACATCAGCATGATAAGGTATAATATCCCAGGAAGGGAAGACAAAAGAACATTAACTTAAAACAAAACCAATTAAGGTCAAACACTGGAACAAATTACATACACTTGAACACTAAAGAAATACAGTTGGTATGGAAGAATAAATTGAACAATGATAATAAAATGGCAATGTTACGAACTAGGAACACCCATGGGTGTGATACAACAAACCGAACTCAGGTAGGAACTGTAAGTGAGGCAGGTAAGAGGAAGAAGGTGGAAGATATAGGATTCAGGGATTAGTTAGAAGGAATTTGTCCGGGGGATACCACGCTCCCTGCAGCTACGGTAGCGAGTTGAAAGGCCTCTAATTGTTTAAGATAGTGCCGCTTGAACACTGAGGGGGATTTCCATCCGGTATATTTAGAGATATCTGTAAAGTTCATATGATGGAAAAAATTTATTGAGGTCGCTACCGCCCGAATGTCGTGGACGTGAGGAAAAGACTCTGGATTGGCCTGTTTAATAAAATACAAGATCTGTTGTCTGATCCCTTTCAAAGTTATAGTCCCTCCCCGCTCCCTGATGAACAAGGGTCCCGAGGTCTTATAGGAAGTCCTTGATAGAAAGGACTTTAGAGTGGTAACCGGGCATAGGGAAGGATCCTGAAGGAGAGGGATGATTTTCCAGGAGGACCATCTATTCTGAGGGTCTTCATTTTTGGCCAAGAAGACCTTGTCTGGGGAGAGGAGGACCTCTCCTGACGGAAGGAACTCTATGTGGCCTGGATCCCTTGATAAGGCAGCTAATTCCGAAATCCTGGCGCCAGATGCCAAACTCACGAGAAAGAGAGTTTTCCTGAGTAGAGGGATATACTCACATGAATCGTTGACGGTTTCTGACGCTAGTTTAAGAACATCATTGAGAAACCAGGAAATCGGGCTAGGACGAGAAGATGGTCTCAGTCTGGCACAGGCTCTTGGGATCGAAGCTAGCAATGAATCTGTTAGATCTATATTAAAGCCGATTAGAAAAATCTTCTTCAAGGCAGACTTGATGGTAGTAATAGTGTTGGCTGCTAAGCCCGACTCAAACAAGGTTCTGAAAAAGGTTACCGTTAGGTTTAGTGTCATAAAGTCAGTACTAGAATCTTTCAAAAACTTAGCTAGTTTTTTGACCGCTGAGTCATATTGACGAAGAGTGGAGTCTCTCTTGTCAGATTCTAAAAATAAAGTATTCTGGGGGTCTATGTTAGCCCCTTTGTGTGCCGCAAACTTCATGAAGTCCATAAAGTTAGGGTGGTCTGAATGTTTGAGGAAGCGAACACAGTGCACGTTTGTACTATCTGGGTCAAAGTCGGGTTGGGAATCTGGTGAGGGTGGAGATTCAGCTCCAGTAAAAGAGGAAACCAATTGCTCTTGGGCCAATTGGGGGCCACCAGGGCTACTTGACCTTTGAAGGTTCGAAGTTTGTCCAGCACTTTCATCAGTAGGTTCACCGGTGGGAAAAGGTAAATCCTTTCCCAGGCGTTCCAGTCGAGAGACATGGCATCCGTGGCGTAAGCCCGAGGGTCCAGGTTGGGGGCCACATAACATTTCAGCTTGTGGTTGGATTCCGTCGCGAAGAGGTCTACCTGGAGATCCGGCACTTGGAAGAGGATCCATTGAAAGGATTTGCGATCTAGTGACCATTCTGACTCCAACGGTACCGTCCTGGAGAGTGCGTCTGCCACAACGTTCCGAACTCCAGCCAGATGAACGGCGGATAGGTGCCATTGGTTTGAGGCCGCCAGGGAGAAGATTGCCACCATCACGTGATTGATGGGACCTGACTTGGAGCCCCCTCTGTTTAGACAACGGACTATGACTTCGTTGTCGAGGACTATCCTCAGATGTTGTTTCTTGGCCGGGGAAAGACGTTTCAAGGTTAGTAAGACAGCCATGGCCTCCAGGACGTTTATGTGAAATTGCTGGAACATTGTGGACCAAAGGCCCTGAACTTTCCTGTGTTGGGAGTAGCCTCCCCAACCTGATAGGGAGGCATCCGTGTGGATGACTATCCTTGGAGGGGGGTACTGCAACGGAACCGATTTTGATAGGCTCTTGGCGGTTGTCCATGGGAGAAGCCTCTTCCGAAGAATGGGAGGAAGGCGTGTCTTCTTGTCCCGACGTTTGGTGTTCGCTCTGGAGCGCCAAACTCGGTTCATGTCTTTCAGTTTCGCTTTCAGAAGGAGGTCTGTCACTGAAGCGAATTGTAGGGACCCTAGAATCCTCTCCTGGTTCCTTCTGGAAGTTACCTTTTCCCCGAGAAAGCGTTTGGTATTTTTCGCAATCTCTATCCTCTTGGACCTGGGGAGACATAGAGTGTGAGAACGTAGGTCCCACCGTAATCCCAGCCACTGAAATTTGGTCTTTGGTGTCAGACGAGACTTTCCGAAGTTTATCTGGAATCCCAGAAACTGAAGATATTGGATCACCTTGTTTGTTGCCTTGAGACAATCCTCGACGTTGTCTGACCAGATTAGCCAATCGTCCAGGTATGCGACGACTTGGATTCCGTGGGATCGGAGTTCCTGAATGACCGATTCCGCCAGTTTCGTGAAGATTCTGGGCGCGATGTTGAGCCCGAAAGGCATCACTTTGAACGTGTAAGCCTTGTCGTCCAGTCTGAATCCTAGGAATGGGCGGAAGTGTCTCGCTATTGGAACGTGATAGTAAGCATCGGTAAGATCGATGGAGGTGGTGACGGCCCCACGGGGAAGCAAGGTTCGCACCTGCGAGACGGTAAGCATGTGAAACCTGTCGCATTGAATGGACAAGTTTAGTCGAGACAGATCGAGGATGACCCTTCGGCTGTCGGAGTCTTTCTTCGGAACGCTGAATAAGCGACCTTGAAACTTCAGATATTTCGTTTCCTTGATCGCGTTCTTGCGAAGAAGATCTTGGGTAAACAAAAGTAGGTCCGGTGTCGAGGGTTGATGGAATCTGTTCGGTGGAGGAGGCCCTTCTATCCAACTCCACCCCAGGCCCTTGGAGATTATGCTGAAGGCCCAAGGACTGAATTTCCAGCGACTCCGGAACACATAAAGTCTCCCTCCTACCTGAAGACCGTCAGTAGTTGGAGGTTTTACCGCCTCGGCCACCACGTGACCCTTTTCCACGGGAGAAATATCTCCCTTTGCTTCTGTTCTGAAAAGAACCCCTCGAACCGGGGCCCCTGCCTCGTTGGTATCCTTGGGAGGAAAACCGGGACTCATAGACCGGGTTATAAACAGGAGAGGTAAACGAGTTCGAAGCCACTTGGTTTTCAGGGACGAGGACATACTTCACTTGGGGCTGAGACTTGGAGGTGGAGGGTTGGATGCCCTGAGAGACCGGGGCCGACTGGACTACTTGAATAGGTTGGCGGAATTGGGTAGAGCTATAAGGGCGTAGCCTTTTTCTGCCCCGGGAGTGAATGCTCGATTGTTCGAACTTCCGTTTGGGAGTGAGACCCCAACGGACTTTGAGGCTCTGGTTCACTCTGGCAGCTTCGCTCAATACCGAGTTGACCATGTCCTCCGGGAAAAGGTCCGGACCCCAAGCAGAGGCTTTAATGAGCTTATTTGGCTCATGGCGGATAGTGGCTTCAGATAAGACATGCTTACGGCAACGTCTTTTGGCCACCAAGAAGTCGTAGCAGTCTGCTAACAAAGATTGCAGGGTGGCTTTAGTCATAACTTTAAAAGAGTGTTCCTCGTCATAAGTAAGAGAAAACATCTCCGCCATAGTCGAGATGTTGAGGCTCCGGCTAAACCTAGACCGGGACTCGAACTCGAGTCGGATTAAGGTTTCAGGTAGTCTTGGGAGGCGTTCACTGAATTGCGTCGATGCACAGTCCGCGGATAGCTTACCAGAAGTGAATGTCGATTGAATGTTAAGCCAACATTCATTATCTGATGGGAACAGCAGAGATGTAGGATCTGTCTCCCGGAGTTGTGGCAAAGGCTTATCTTCGGTCACTGCCTGAAGGGCTAATTCAACCATTTTGGTGACGCAAGGAGTGGGGGTCTGTTCGTCCACAAGAAACATGGTGTAAGTACTCTTGTGGGGGGTCAGCATGGTGTTTGTACAACCCCACTCATTTAAGGTTCGAACCCAAACAGACTGAGCCTGTTCCTTCGGAAAGATAACGGTCTCTTTAGGGACCTTATCTAGTCGGACAAGAGCCTCTTCCGTAAGCCGGGCGAAGCCGGGGAAAGGAAATTGAAGACCGGGAGGGAAGAACTCAAAATCTTCAAAGGGCCTGGTCCCAAAACCCTCGATGGTCAACATTCCGTCCGTGAAAGGACAGTGGAGCGCCATTTTCCACGGGTTGTTCTTCGTGAAGGGTGGAAGTTTTGAGGCGTCCGGGATGAGGAACTGCTGTTGTTGAGGCAGTCCACTTTCCAGGGTATCTAGTCTTCTGGTGACGGCAGAAAGTATAGAACTAATCTGCTCTGTAACGACCCTCGACAACATATTCGTGAGGGCCTCCGGGTCGAGGTTGGTTGTGGTAATTAAGGGGGATGACTGCACTCCCGGGTCCTGAGACATAGGGGCAGTGCTAGTCGAGTCACTAGGAGCTCCAGGGAGGGGAGCCTTCTTGGGCTTCGATGATCCAGGTAGTGTAGGATTCTGACGAGTCCTCACTAAAGGTCTTTTCTGAGATTTGACCTTGGCAGGAACCGAGAGCGATCTCGGGGAGGATTCGTGGTTCCCTTCAAAACCAAGAAAGGAAGAATTATTAGAAGTTGGAGAAAAAGAGGGGCTAAGAAGAGAGGTCTTAGTGCCAGACCCACCTGCCTCACTTACAACCTTACCTGTGTCAGGTTCGTCAAAAACCATGGGCTCTATGTCTAAGGTCAGAGCCGTAACATTGTCTTCAATGGGGTCCGGGTCGTCAGGGATGTCTGTATCCTGGACGAGATTGAGTTCTACGGTTTCCGCAATGTCAGCAATTATAGGAGCCGCCACTTGCCTAGGCACTGCTGCCGAAGATTTTGCGTTCGGGTAGATAAGTCTACAATAATCTTCTGAGAGGACGTAGGGCTTCCTGGCCTTTACGTTACGGGCGAAGCCGCCTACCCACAATTTCAAAGTGGCTCTTGCTGAAGTTTTAACCGCCTGGGAACTCTGAAAGAACGGGGATAAGGTTAGCAAACCCGAGGGACAAAATGATAAATGAACCCGAAGATTCATAACAGAAGTCAATGATTATCTATCATATTGATGTCGCCCAGTGAAGGGAAGTAAATACAAAAATGACTGAAAGAGGCTCACCGAATCTGAAGCGAGGGTGGAGATAAGGTCATAACAGATAAGGCAGTTGTCAGGGTGCCATACCACAATATCGTCCATCTGGATCCCACAGTCCGCGTGGGACCGACAGACAGCATGGCCGCAAGGCTGGTGAAGGACGGCCGCGCAGGCTGTCATCCGGCAACGGACCACCTGTAAAAGGAATAGTCCATGAGCATCTACTAGTTTCTCTATAAGGGGTCCCGGAGGGTCCGGGACCTGCCAGTTAATAAAATAAATGTATAGCCTTAGACTAAACATGCAGAGAACTGAGACTATTCCAATAGCAATCCGGCAGAGCCGGGTATGAAAAAGGATGCAAAAAACAGTGATGAATATATAATCATAACTAGTTCCGGGGCCCCCGTGGTCGGGGAACAGGGTTGGTAAGTAAACTTAAAGTAAACTTAAAGTACCCAAGATACATCCTTAAAGTACATAAATAGAAAACGCCAATTATGATCTAAAACTAATGTCTGTAATGAATAGGGCTCCCGGAGGGAGGATATTAATCAAAACCGTGTCAGTGTCAACCGATCTTGTAGTTAAGAGCTTGGCGGCTCCGATGTCTGATGACGGGAGGGTATGACGGGAGGGTACAACGGGAGAGCGCGGGGGGAGCCAGTGGAACCCCCCTACCTTACCTGAGGTACCGGGACAAAGGTAATGATTCATGTAGAATATAAAATAATGATATGGGATATAATAAGTCCTATACGGACGATAATAGCATGAGGTACCGTAGGGGAGGACACTCCTAATATAAGTGCTCATTCTAACAACCGTAGCTAAAAGCAAGGTTACACCAAGGTGCAGTTATACCGACTAATCACGTGTGATAGTCCCCGGTGGTCCCGGCCTTCCCCCTCCCCGACCGATGGCGACGGGAGGGGGGAGACGAAACCGCCCGGTATGAATGAATGAGACTAAGTCATACCCCGTTGGTATACTCAGTCCTCAATATGTCGGAACGTTGATGGAAGACTGAGGTACAAGCATACTTGACCCGTAAATCATAACCAACAACCATCGAGTGAGAGGAAGGGTGTACACTGAAGGGGGGGGATGGAATAACCTCCCCAACTTGTTGGGGGGGGTGTAATGGTACAGGGAAATCGCCAGTGCGCAGTGGTAGACAGGGCTACCAACTGGAGATCCCCTAATCATGACATGAAAATCCCAAAAATATGATCATAACGGAGTAAGCAATAAATATAATATCAATGCACAAATACATAAAAATAATTAATGAATTAAAAGCGAAATCACGTAAGTAAGGTTAGGCATGCAGAAAAAATATGGCGAGAGAGGGACTCGGGCGAGTAAAAAGGGAGGAGCATGACGCCATCAGGAGATGGAAAGCAGGGGTACCAACCTAGTTACTGAAGCGGTAGATCGAACAGTAAAAACAACAAAATACGCGAGAGTCCCACTCGAACCAAACGTAAAACTAGGTGGAGCGTAATAAAACAAAAGGTTTTACTAATAATAAGTGAGATGGTCGAAATTAAAGCTCCTAGAACTAGCGAAACAATCTCAATGGTGACGCTTTCCACCAACATGCACGAATGCAGGCATACCAACATAACCTACTCCTGATGAAACGCTAACACCGATATCATAGGATAACATAAAATAAATGCTATATGAAAGCATAAAGTCGGTGTACTAAATGAATATTGCTATATGAAAGCATAGAGTCGGTGTACTAAATGAATATAAGGAAAAAACTCCTAAAGGATCGAACGAATATAAAAGACGGACGAACTAACGAGACAAAGGGCAGAGGCGAAAGAAAGAACGGGGACGCCGCTCATATATAAACACTTCTCAATAATAAAAACAAAGATGACACTGCCCAATCTCGTTAAAAACTCATGGATAAGGTACTTAACTTCGATGGGGTATCTTGGGAATCGGCCATCGAGAGAAAGTTGATGATAAATCCAATGAAACACACGAAATAAAAAACTTGGACTTATATCAAACAGGTGCTTGAAAGGAGTGATGGGCAAGCGTGGGTTGAGTTAGTAGTACTGGTCTGCGAGGCAGGGGAGGTTGAACGGCACCTCACTATTGGGGGATTTCGAAGAGGAGAAGTCTAAATGGTACGAGACCTCTGGTATTTCACCCCAGTCTATACCGACACCATTAGGTGAGCGAGCTAGTTCAACCTAGCATTCCTTTACATTTTTTCTCTGGTAATATTAGCAGTTATATTCCTTTGAAATGGTGCTTAAGGAGCATTTCACTGCGCGGCACAGGGATTGAGCCCAGAAATTAATTTTTATAAGTTTATAATAAATGGAAGTTAATCGAAGAGGCCTATAAATGGCGGAGAGATATAAAATAAATCTATAACTTTGTTAAGCAAAATTACCAAAAACCTAAACACACTTCCGTCTAAGGGAAGGGTGGGTATAAAAAGTTAAAAAGAGTCTATACTCTCTTCGACACCAACACTTCCGTCTAAGGGAAGGGTCGGCCATATAAAAGTGAAAGAGAGTCCATACTCTCTTCGTCACCATAATTAAATCAAATTAATTCCAAAAGCTTGCTAAGCTAATGATAAAGCTTCCTGAATAGCGAAGGCTAAACTCTAGAGCAAATACATCACCAAATCGTGAACAATAACTCCAGAATCAACAGCGTATCCAAGTAGGTCTAGCCGGTGGCACGACAGAGGAAAATTTGAGTTCTTGTTGACAAGAAGTACTTGAGTACCTGCTCACAGATGGCGCTGTTGTGTACACCCCCACCTGTATAGCGATCGCTGGCGTATCCCGACCGTAGATTTCTGTCGGGCAACAGAGTTGACAGCTACATGATCATCGGGTAAGATTAATATTGAAAATTATGGAACCATATGACCCACACCTTTTTCCTAAAACAAAGGAAGGGAAACAGGAGGAACCAAAGCTTATTCTGAAGAATTCTATGCTAGATGATATATATTAGAATAGTTTAGGGTCGTATATCTTAGATGTCAGGATGCCTGAAAACTTTAAATCAGGGTCGTATAAGCACTAGTAGAGGAACGCAGATGGAAGAAAGGGATATGCTACTGGACTATAAAACAGTGGGAAAAGAATCATAAAACTAGAAAATTATTCCATAAAAGAAGCAAATATAAACACAGAAATTTCACCTCTTACATCCCTATTCCCCTCTCTGCACTATCTTCTGAGTGACCACAGCGATCTAGAAAATGAAGAAATAAAATCCTTATCTAAATTACAGTACATTATCCCAATACAATTTTGATTCATCTGTTCTTACTTATATTTTTTATCTGTATCATTCACCATGTCAATCATACCCTTTAAATATTATACCTTTATGAAGCTCCTTACCCTAAGCAGTATGCTGTACTGGAAAGCAAAAGAGTATAGGCCAAAACTCAGCTACTGAGCTGGATATAATACACAAAACATACCAGAAAAGATGCAAAATATCACCTGCATACATTAAAAAAATATATATAATAATAAAATGGAAAAGGCCAATTAACTGTCATATCAACAGACATGGCATGATTCTGGAGGTAACATAAAACCACCGAGCACAAGCTCGATCCCACAAAATTCCACATTTCTTTCTTGGGTGGTTCCCAGAGAGGAAGTTATAGGGGATGACCCCAGAGAGGAAGTTATAGAGGATGAGAGAATAATCTTAACTCAATATTGAAGATCAGGAATAAATCTCACACTTAGGAGTTACAGTACCTGTATTAACAATGTGACCAACAGGAAAGATTCTTCAAAATCAATAATTATGATTTGGAATTTTTACACATTAAATAAAGAATTTGATCTAATTCTGAAGTATTAATATTACCAAGATTATATTTCTAATCATTTTTTTTCCAAGTGATACCACAAGTTGCACTTGGTACTGATAGTATTACAGTCTGCTATTGCTACTAAAATAACAATACTGTACTGTATAGCAATGGGCATTGATGCTTATATTGCTCTCACAAAGGTAACCAATAGTATTGCCTTATCAACCAAATAGATAAGCAATAATACTGATTTTATCACACATATTAAAAGCACTACTGTACTTACCTTCGTCACTTATAGAATCTAAGCTGGAGCTCCCTGAGTTTGGATGAAGTCAGAGTCAAGACATGGAACATAAGGAACAAGCAGATATCAAATTAGAAAGGCTCCCAACATATAATAAGAAAACATTTCAAAATATTCAAGGCAGTTAGTAAATCAAACAAACGATCATACTGTAGTGTACAGTAGGTACATGAAAGGAAGCTTCTGAATATTTCTAATATAATTAAAAACAAAACATGTAGAGAAAAGACTATAAATTTGAGTGTAAAAGTATAGTACCTACTAAGAAACTGCTATCCTAACTCTAAAAATGTACAGTAAGTACGTTATTAAAATTCATAGTAATATTATGTGAAAACATTTACAGTATAAGAAGGTTTATTGAAGTACAAAGAAAAAGAAATGAAACTGGAAAGAAGCTAATTTTTAGACAACTTGACAGAAGAACAGGCAAAAATTATCCTTGTATTTCACTCCTTTGCTTTTCAAATTTTCTATAATTTTATTAAAAAAAGAATTGTTTTCACATAGCTGTAAAATTTGAACAAAAATTTTAGTTACAAAATCACAGTAATAATAACATCCAGGAAAATTACTCTGAAAATTCAACCCAATTATAAGCCCTAGTGTTGGCAAGCTAAAGACAAGAGTGAAAAACAGCCAAAGAAACAGGTTTTCAATCACAACAGGCTAACTAAGGGTTAAGTAGTGACTCCACTTGTTGAATAATAGCCTCCTATACTTGAAAAAAAATTATATATCAATCTAAAATTTTGTGTTCTTTTCTTCGTAATTATTGATCATCACATCCCTATAGTACCAGTATTAAACATTTCTCAAATTTTAGCAATCATTACATCCTACAACTGTACACTGCACTATCTATATTTATCACATGGCTATTTCATAGATACAGAGATACAATAAATATTTTCACTCATCTTTTTTCGCGCTGGATTTTCTCCTAATTTATATCAGGCTATTTTTTGAAGTAGCATCTTGTATTGTTTAGACAGTTTCCATATCTTTTAAAGTTATTGGCTTACCCTTAACAAATAAAACAGACCAACATTTTATACTACTGTTTATAGCTTTCAAAGTCAAGTAAATTTCACTACCTATTTTATTAGTATTTAGGTATTATCACCATTGCTATATTCAAGACAAAATATTTCTTTATCACCTAAATAAATGAATTTATTGCAAAATTCTATCAAATAATGTAATAATTAAAAAGCCCTTTAATCTACTCCATGTGAATCAGGACTAAATAATTGTAAGATATAATTGATTCCTGGGTTGGGAGATACTACAGTACCTCTCTTCATATAATCTATTCTATGAAATTTTTAAAAGAAAGAGGGTAATAATCTGGGCTCCAATGTTGTCTTCTACTATCAATGGTCACATCTATTCCAAAATATCTTCACATCATCATTCAACCTCCTTGTACAAATGCTTTCAAACTCTTTCACTGGTTTCTGTATTTTTCCTCATTCCAATACAATAATATCTTGAACAACCTTCAGCAATTCCTTTCTCAACTCATTACCTTAGCCCACAGCTCGATTCCTTCACCAATTGCCCTAGCTAAGACTTCTTGCATCACTCCATTCATAAAGATATTAAACAGACTTAGAAACATAACTCATCCTTGTCTAAGACCTATCATTACATAAAATCCATTACTCTTTTTTTCAACATATTTTCACTTCTATAGTAACCGTTTGATCCACACACACTATTCTTTGCCTAAACCATTATAATAACCACTTGATCCACACATTCTATTCTTTGTCTAAACTATCAATGCTCTTCCCATTTTAATCATTATGTCCTTCTCAATTAAAATCATACCATAAACATTCTCCAATGTAATGTTATGACCGAATAATTCTCAGTCACCTCCTTCACCTTTTAACCTTACATATATGAATAATTAGTCCCCTTAACCGTTCATCTGGAAATTTTACTTTATATCTACATATATCTTAGACACTCAGGTAAACAGCATACTTTATTTACACTACCTCCCCTATAATCTTACGAACTCCTGGAGCTTTACCAATTCAACCTCTCAATTGCCCTCCTTACATTTTAAAAACACTTTCAAATGCATTTGTAAGTTTACACTAGCCATTTCATTCTTTCTCAAATAAGTCGTTTAAGTAACAATACAAAAGTAGATTGCTATTTTTTTTTCTTTATTTACGCATAATGACCTAAAACTAAAAAAAAATTATTTTCAGAACACAATTTTTTTTGCAATACATGACCATTAATTTATGATATCCCATCCTGGCTATCAGCACAATTAAACACTTAATCTAAGATTAATAGTTTAGTTCAACATGGCCATATGCTGTTTAGACTCCTTACAAAAAAAGGAGAGGTTGGGAGGTTGGCACTTATTATGATTATTATTATTATAATAATAAGCTAAGCTAAAATCATGTTGATTAATAGGCTTGTATTAAAATCAAGTATCCTTTTAATATCGTTCCTCTGTTTTTATCACTCAAATTAATTTACAATACCATGAAAAACAATTTATATAGAAAGGCATGCAAACATCTGAAGTGTAACTGAATATAAAATCAGATCTCAATGATAGCAAAGGAGTCAAAGATTGGATTGGTATCTCAGGACCAAGGACACATCCTAGCAAAGACATGTCAAGTTTGAAATCCCCTCACAAAATTTTGGCACATATGCTGTAACTCTAGAAGAAGCCAAAATCTATTATGCTCCCATTAACATGTACAAAACCAAATATGTATCCCTTAATGGGAGCATCTGCAATTCAAAGTAAAAATCTTAATTTTTCTTATTTTAATGTCTATCTTTACGCTGTATTGTACAGTATATACTTTAAGATATACACAGACAATTCTGAACAGATGATAAAGAAGTCATGTTGTCTGCACAAAGAGCAATGATCTTCTCTGGCATTAGTTCCTTTGCTTGCGTCAAAGCCTTGTATAATACCAGAACCTCAAGGTAATTGATACACAACTTTACTTCTCTTGTTCTCCAATTATAAAGAATTAAGCTCTCAGGTTAGGTTGAGGCCATCTTCAACTTGCATGGGTTATACTTTAAAAATGAGCCATTTCAAAGTGATGATCATCTACACTACCTATACTGAGTCTTTAAAATACATTGAATTAGGCTCGAGTTCCCATTAAGATGACCCCATGTTAAATGTTCCTAAATAATAGAAAAAGATAGAAATACAAGATTCTCATTATTGATAAGTGTTCTCTCTAGAACCGTGTCAGGCCATAGCTTCGTTATAATGTAATGTATGATTAGAATAAGAAATTATGTATAAGATAATTGGACTGTCTGGTCATATGGCTATTACTCACAGCAAGAAATCTCATTTGTTTAAATGGAAAATGAAAGTGCCATTATTTTTCACAGAGACGATTACATGAATTTTAAATGGATCATATTCTTGGTAATACTATCATTGTCGCATACCTTAAATGTTTTTTTATTCCCTATATGAACTTGTTAAACTAAACCCCCAAAATCAAATAAATTTCATACTAAATGTAGCAGTATGGTACCAATGCATCCATAAGATCACCTAGAAAATTTCTTTATGTAATTCCCATGTTTAATCAGGTGTTATTGCAAGTTTAATAATAAAACACATAGTATATATTAGTTTTTAGAAGCTATTAATTTTTCTCTAAACTAGGAAGAGAAAATATAAAATTTAATAAATATAAAATCCAGGTGTTAATAAAAAAATCAGACTAAAATAAATCAAAGGATTCAAGAGGGCAAAAGCATTATGCTCACATAAAAGTGTTATAGAAAGCCATTAAATAAAGAGTACAAATTTTCTTATTAAAAGTCAGGGTAATACATGCTTGTACAGTCTAGGTTTTTACACATGAAATCAGTCCTCCTAAACAGTTAAAATTAACCAATTAAAAAAAATAAAAGTCATGGTCATGAAACAGCAATCATTTCCAGATCAAACTTACCCTTTTCTGGTTTTGATGCATGGTCTGGATTGAAGCTATTTTCTGTTTCTAAAGACCGTGGTCGAGGTAATGATTCCACAGCAGTCAATGACCGCTGATAAGAAGAAGCACCATCAGATAGAGACCTGTTGTAAAAAAAAATCCAAAGGGGATACATTCAAATATTCAGTTGAAACCAAGAAAATTTAAATGATAAATTTAAATATTAAAATTATTTTACAAATATACTTTTTTCCTAAATTACAAGACATCCATTAATCAATAATATAATAGATTGAATTTTAATTTTAAAAAATATTTCTATACTCACCTGATGTTCATATTGTTTTCATCTCCAGAAGCTTGGTATGTCACTTGTATTTCATAAACACTAGCATCAGCTAAGAGAATTTATACCTGGCTGAAGACAGTTCAGTAGAAAATAGTTTTCTTGTTCAGTAACAAAAGGTAGTACAATTAGTGTCCATAATTTATTCTTTGGGCTGATGGTCCCTAATTGCCCTCCATAATTTATTCTTTGGGCTGATGGTCCCTAATTGCCATCCATAATTTATTCTTTGGACTGATGATCCCTAATTGCCATCCACAATTTATTCTTTGGGCTGATGGTCCCTAATTGCCATCCATAATTTATTCTTTGGGCTGATGGTCCCTAATTGCCATCCATAACTTATTCTTTGGGCTGATGGTCCCTAATTGCCCTTCACAATTTATTTTTTGGGCTGATGGTCCCTAATTGCCATCCATAACTTATTCTTTGGGCTGATGGTCCCTAATTGCCCTCTATCCTAAAGCGCACAAGGAATTGTATCCCAAAATCATAAAATGATTGAAAGTTGAAGATAGGTGATATTATGAGTACAGCTACTTCCTTGAATTTTTGTTGAATCTTTCTTTGGGTTATTTTTAGCAACAGCTACAAGGTATACCAAGTCAGTTTTTGCAAAACATCACCTTAAAGAAATATGGTATGCTTAAGAAGAAAATTAGGTTCTTGGTACCATAGTTACAGCAGGAGATATGGTCCAAATAATTTTGGGTCAAGTTAATTCATTACTCACTTATCTATGAATATGGGGTCGTATGCAATATTCGTTTTAGAATCTATCACAACTATCAATTAGATCATAATTAATATTTAGAGGCAATCTAGAGTATAGTATTTTTAATTATTTTAGCAAACAATCTGGAATCCCGTATTTTAAACAATAATTTAAATGGTTTATGAAAGTACAGTAAACTAGACAAGTAATCCAGACTAAGAAGCCTTAACCTTGTTGCATTATTTGTACCTAAATTTATCCCTATCCTTCAATTGCCGAGTGTACGCTTCACCAATATGAACATCAGGGTAGATTCACAAAAATAAATTGAATCTTAATTATAACATTTCTTATTTCTATACTCACCTGATGTTTATATACTGGTGGTATCATGAGGAGGGATAATGTTGATTTCGAAACTAAAGACTAAACTATCAGAAGCGGCAACCTGGGCTTTTATCATTTACTACTCGAGGGGGCTTTTTTTTCCATTGTTAAGGACATGTATTTATTGAAGCATAAGAAAATGAGAATTTTTTTTAAATTAGGTAAGTGCCGATTAAACCAGGCTTCTCGAGAAGGAGCAATATGAACATCAGATGAGTATAGAAATAAATTTTATTACTGAAATTCTATTTTTCTTGTAAGGTAGGCTTTGGAGAGCATAAGATGCTCTTATCTAATTTGCCTACATTCAGAGCTGAGATTGATTTTCAGACTAAAGGTTTACCACAAATCTTTCAAATTCCTCCTTTGGAAAAGGAAGATGGGTTTACCTCAGATAATGGCCTCTTTCCCCATTGAGAGGTGTTAAGTATTATTTGGTTAAAACTTCAGAAAGTACGGTAATGTTCCCAATTTGTATTGTGGGATTATGAGGATTAATCACCCTTTGTCCAGAAATGCTGTCCTTTCTGGTTAAAACATTGATCATAATAGAGGCTCTCGTGGAGTTGCATCCAAATCAGATTAAAGATTTGTAAGTGAGAGTACTGTACATGATATTAGAAGTACAGCTTCTTTGTCGATTTTGGGGATTCTTTCTTTAGAAAGAGTTGTAGTAGCAGCTCGGTATGCTCAATCAGTATTCGAAAAACATCAACTTAAAGAATCAAGGTTTTCTTATCAAGGTTGCTGGTCTTCAGGGTCCCATAGTAACTGCATGGGGATGTGGTAAAAAAAAAAACATGGGTTAATGGAATTAGATATTTGTTATTTTCCAAGTTAATACAGTACAGTATATATAATGTTGGGAGAAGTACAGTAGTGTACATCAATAAATAATAGGCGATAAAAAGTTTTTAAAATGACCTATAGATTTAGTTATAAAATTAGTAGTAGCATTCTAGTATTGAGACACTGGCTTGAGGTCAAGTGTAATTAAGGGATATTTTGTGCGTACAGTGGTACCATAACCCCTATGAGTTCAATTCGTTCCGGGGGTAAGCTCGTATCTCAATTTGGTCGTATATCAAATCAATTTTCCCCATTAAAAATACTTAAGATGCCCTTAATCCATTCTAACCCTCCAAAAGACACCCAATATTCTTGTTCTGGTATTAAATAAAGAAAATATATTTCTAAATAGCAAATATTGTATAAAAACATAATATTAGTATGTAAAGATATAAAAAGTTTTTTACAGTTCAATTACGTTGGAGGTGTTACGATCTGAGTTAACGAAGATGCTGGGGTAGGGGAAATTGACCAAGGGGTATTGAAGGGTGTTTTTTTTTTTTTTATCACTACCTAACAATGCATACGTAACCCTAAACTTAAATGCTACTTCACAATTGTTTTTTCTAATTTTTTTGTATACTTTTATTTTCTTTTATTTTATGAACAGATGTTTAGAGCTCTTAAATTATCTTAACACCTTCAGCTGGCATTATATCCTTGAGAGATTCTTTCTGCTTCAAAATTGAACGTTCATACGTCTTAGCCAAGTCCTTCACAAGCGCACCGTCTTTGTGTTTGTTAATTATTTCTCGTTTCAATTCTACGGACATGATCATCCTTCTCTCTGCACTGTTACTAGCACTTAACTTCTTTGGAGGCATAGTTAAAAGAAAATTAGAATAAGAAATTCTCACAAAACGCGAGGTAAGAAACTACGAGCACAACGAATCCATGTTTACTTTACGAGTTGAGGGAACAAAGAGAGCATGTTGGAATCTGTGGCACACCGTGTTGTCACTGCTCACTACACCATCTAGTAGCAGCGTCTCAACTCGTATCTCAAATTCTTGTTCACATAACAAAGCAAAATATTGACCAAGTGATGACTCATATCTTGGAAAAGTCATATGATATTTCATTCATGGGTCAAGGTATTACTGTATTTGTATTTCCCATTTCTTTCCCACATGATCGAAGTGGCTCCATCAGAGAGAGGGAGTATGCAATACAAACATTAGGGGAGGTTCATAGAAATAAATTTAATTCTAATGCTAATTTTTCTAAAATATCTATACTATGAATGTCATTCCTTCTCATTCACTACTGTATTTCAGTCAAGCGAATAGAATTTTAACGTTGACATTGAGATTGTAAAGAAGCGAGTGGCCTTGCCACACACTGGTTTGCTGCCATCAGTCATCAAATGATGCACTGATGGCCAAGAATTGTAAGCCTCTTAAGAAGAAAATGGGAAATACTTTATTTAGAGTAATGTCAATATAAGTCAGCTTAGAAACAATATGAACATCAGGTAAGTATAGAACTAATTTTTTTTTTTTTATTAAAATTTAATTTTTTATGGGGTAACTGTGTAGTCAAAAGATTGGATATAGAATATTTTATAAAAGCATTACCATATACAGATCTTCTAAAATCTACTTTAACCTAGTGTCTCATAATTGTTTGCTTTTATTCCCAAGGCACTAAATTTTTCAGGAACCCATTCTTTTGGTGCTTGCACATGCAAGAAAATAATTTCATGCACTGAATATCTGGAAGCATACCATAAATTCTGCAATGAAATAAAATCCTTACAGGCTTCATTTAGCAAAATAACTTCACATCAACATACAGTACTTCTCTTGTACTAAGATTACAACATTTCCATGCTGACACTTTTTGAACAACATCTATTCCTTAATGCAAAGTCTTAGGAGCGATAAATTTATAATTAAAGAAATTGAGTACCAATATTAACAAGGGCAAAGGCACATTGTATAAGAAGCAAGGGATAACAACAACACAAGCATGCAACCATATACCGTATGATGGGATAAGGACGTCGAAGCCCAGCAGGCACCAGTCCACAATCAGAATGCGACCTGAGAATAACAGTACCTAACACTAATCTCTGGCTAACATCAGAACAATTCAAACTGTTGAAACACATAAGTTTGTAATAATCCATCTAAATCCATATAAAAAGCCAAAATATAATATGCTTCAAACAAAGAATGTCAGGGAGTTTAGAGAAGACCAAAACTGGCAAAATATAAGGTTTTGGATGTCATGTATACTACTGGCAACTAGCCGAAATACTTTGGAGTAATTGTTGTCTATTATGATGGATACCCTGTATAAAACATGAATAGATACTAATGGTATAATACTATGTATCACATCCTAAGTTTGAATTAGTAATATAGAGTAAATGGTGCTTGAATCTCTTGTATTGTAATGGTAATAGCAAATATTCTAGCAATAATGCTTGCCAATAGTTAATACATGAACAGGCTTAACTTAAACTAATAATGCTTAGACCAATAATTCAATAAAACCAATAGCATAAAACAACAAAGAATGAAATATATAGCTTTAAGATTTGAACATCTGTAATTTGAAGAAAACACATCTAGAATGCATATTCAAATTGTAATGAACATAAAGTAAATCATTCAGCCTCTGAATGATAAAAACATTATTCTCAATCTGGCAAAACTTAAAAGGACTTAACATCCAAAAAAGAGAGGCTTGTTATAGCTCATCAGCAGTGCTACAAACAATGCTAGTGAACTTATATTACTGTACTTAAAATCTTTAAAAGTATTGGAGAAAACAGATAGAAAGACTTGGAAAGTTGGAAAGGTTTGTCTATTGATAATTCATTACATTAATTTGCAAAAATAGTTTTTTATGTTATATACATAAAAAATAGTCAAAGTAGTTTTGTCCAGTGGTGCTTCACATTTACTACATAAGCAAAATATATACAATATAGACATTAAAATATCAAAAAAACAGTTGATTTTCCTGTTTACTAAATTGATGAAGTCTGGCTAAAGTAACCAAAGTATATCCAAGTCTACCCATAAAAATAGATCCTAGCAACTCATGTAACAAATTCTTCTTAACACCATAGATACACACTAACTTCTGCTATGAAAAATTAAATCAGAAGCTGGTGATCATATGGGATACTGAATTAACTCTTAATGCCACATTTTTACAAGCAATTCCTATGCGAGAGGTTAATCACCATGAGTCCACCTGCACTTATTCTTTTATAAATCTTCACTTAAAATTAAAATGTACTATACTCTTTTATTCTATTATTTCCGGTATACGTTACCTTCTAATTTCATGAGAATTGAGTTATTCATCTTCCACAATTTGAAATGAATTATTATCAATGGGTTTGAGTTAGAAACTGTGTGGTCTCAAATAACTTTTCTGTTGAACTAGAACAGGAAATCCAATATAACAGGATATACTAAAGATATATAATCTTCATTTTCCTAAGATCAGTGTGTCAATGTGCAATAGGGAAAAGCCACAGGATCCAGGGTCTCTAGAAACCCATCATAGCGCTTCCAAAGCTATATTTGTCTGTTTAAATATGACACATTATCCACTGACAACCATTACTCCTTAATTGGAAGACAGCAGCACCTATTAAATATTTATGTAACACCAGAATCTATTTTTTTTCCTGCAATTGTAGAGAAAGGGTGCACAATTAAACATCTTGTGAATTTCATTCAACAAGATAGAATTATCTGCTGAATTTACCTCAACTTCCATGTTAGCTACATTGGCTTGCGATCTGCTGTGATTTTCAGTGCTAGAAATAACAGAATTAATTAATTGTTTGTCCTCTTTTGATTAGCAAAGACGTCATTCATGTCAACAGCTAGTAGCTAAGTTTGATTCCCATTTATTTTGATGAGTCTTTCCTATGAAGTGAGAGCTATCTGACCTTGAATAGAAATAAATCTTTTAACTCTCTATCCCCATATCCCTACCCTCTGGGAACCAACCAGCATGATTGAGCACTCGTACTGAATTACAGAAACCTTTCCGGGTAATCTGATTAATCTCTAAAGCATCAATACAGCTTTGTCGTGCAATCTAGTGTCTTGTGCCTTATTCTTTCTCCACCCATTTTGTTTTGAAGATTTTGTAGTTTGTGTGAAACTTAATTCATGGTTATCAAGGTATGGCTTATGCTTTTGTGGTAAAAGCTACATAAATGGGTTGTTATAATTAGAATAACATATTCTTACCACATGAGGTAAGTCTTATTGAGCTGTGCAGAGTGGGTTGACTACAGGGTGTGTTTCAGTGTTCGTATGTTTCAATAGTTCAGATAAGCAATGCTGGCAAAACATAGGAAGTGCATGAAATTAAAAAAAAATACTCAGATCAGGTTTTTGTTTCGGAGATGAGTGCAAGAAATGAGATCATTCATTTCAGGTTTTTATTCCTTTGTTTTCTAGCCAATAAACTCGATTGAGTTTAAGTACTGAGTGGGAATATACAGTAGTTTTATATTAAACATTTTCTTTATGGAATAATTTTCTAATTATATGTAATATAACGATATCATTTCCAAATCATATACTGTACTGTACTGTTCTGTTGGCTGGTAGCTCACCTTTGTCATCATCTTCGTTGGCTACAAGTGTTTATATTAGCCTAATCTATGCTACAATAACATCTAGCTTACCTCTTTCTGATAATGTATTGGTAGGCTTTAAACATGAAATTTATGAATTGGCTAATCCCATTGGTATTAAAGCCGAGAACATGAGAGCATTGAATCTTTTGGGAAAACTTTTGATTTATTCTGTTTTGCATCTTAGATCTCAAAACAAAGGTGTAGGTTACGAGAATATTTATACTTTAACGCCTTTTACATCATACTTTTCAGTCATTTGGAGTCCCGTAGTAGAAGAATGGGTCAGGACTACTAATGCATTTCCTGGTTCCTTGACTTCTGTTTTTGAACCAAGTGCTCAAGCTCAACCTTTAAATGTCATACTCAATACAGTGAAATAGTTACTAACTATTTGATTACAGTCTCATGGTTTGGCTAACTTTTCCTGGGCAAAGAAATTATTTTATGGCTACTTCAGAGACATGCTGTTGACAAATATTCTTTTAGCATATAATACTACCAAAGGACCCTTTTACCGCATCCCTAACATAATAGTTTGTGAGTGCAATCTGGCATTTGATGCATACTCTGAAACTACATAAACATCATGATGAGGTTAAAAACAGAAGAAACCAAAGATTTCTGACAACACTGACTAACAATCTAGCTTGCACTGCTTTGCCATCAGTCTCTATATCTAGGTCCTTAAAATATCCTGTCGGAGCTACAACAAAATATTTCACTCTGGCTATGTGCTTCTGATATATCCAATAGAGAAAAAAAGACGAGAAGAACCTTTCTGAACCGTTTGGTTTTCCATCGATGCTGATGAATTGCTCTGACATAGCAAGAAAAAAAAAAAAATCCTCTATGTACAAGCCAAGATATAAGTATGCTATAATGGCAAGGGGCATAATGACTTAGTCTGGTTATGTTGAATTTTTAAGATAAACTAAATGACTTACAGTCTTTGTTGTGCCATAACTTATTTTAGAGGGTGCAGCTCTCAGTGTCTTCTTAAATTTACAATGTCAGGAGAAAGATTGTCTCCAATATTAGAAAAGCAAGAGAAGCTCATATGGAAACTTAAAAAGACTCTTTTTGTATAAACAAAAAGTTCCATCTCATGGGTTTTAGGTCCTCTTAAGGAATTCTCAATTCTGGGAAAGAGTCTAAGTCTACCATTTCAAGACCAGCAACAATAAACCTATAATATTTTCATACTGCAGACGAGGAAGAGAAGCTTGGCCGATTAGTGACAGAAATTGGAAGGGGGTGTGAGAGAAGGAAGTTGAGAGTTACTGTGGGTAAGAGTAAGGTTATGAGATGTACGGGAAGGGAAGGTGGTGCGAGGTTGAATGTCATGTTGAATGGAGAGTTACTTGAGGAGGTGGATCAGTTTAAATACTTGGGGTATGTTGTTGCAGCAAATGGTGGAGTGGAAGCAGATGTACGTCAGAGAGTAAATGAAGGATGCAAAGTGTTTGGGGGCAGTTAAAAATGTTATTTTCATTAGTAAAATAAATTTTTGAATATACTTACCCGATGATCATGTAGCTGTCAACTCCGTTGCCCGACAGAAATCTACGGTCGGGATACGCCAGCGATCGCTATCCAGGTGGGGGTGTACTCAACAGCGCCATCTGTGGTCAGGTACTCAAGTACTTCTTGTCAACAAGAACTCAATTTTCTCCTCGGTCCACTGGTTCTCTATGGGGAGGAAGGGCGGGTTCTTTAATTCATGATCATCGGGTAAGTATATTCAAAAATTTATTTTACTAATGAAAATAACATTTTTCAATATTAATCTTACCCGATGATCATGTAGCTGATTCACACCCAGGGTGGTGGGTGGAGACCAGCATACATGTTAACAAAGAAGCTAAGTATCCCGTATTTCATTTTATTAGTTATTCAAAATAACAAACATAAAATAAATAAGTACCTGGTAAGGAAGTCGACTTGAACCATTACTCTGCCTTTATTAAGTACGTCTTCCTTACTGAGCGTAGCGGTCCTCTTAGGATGCTGAACGACTCTTAGGTGCTGAAGTATAAAGGGCTGCAACCCATACTAAAGGACCTCATCACAACCTCTAACCTAGGCGCTTCTCAAGAAAGAATTGACCACCCGCCAAATCAACCAGGATGCGGAAGGCTTCTTAGCCGACCGTACAACCCAAAAACAACAATAAAAAGTATTCAAGAGAAAGGTTAAAAAGGTTATGGGATTATGGGAATGTAGTGGCTGAGCCCTCACCTACTACTGCACTCGCTGCTACGAATGGTCCCAGGGTGTAGCAGTTCTCGTAAAGAGACTGGACATCTTTGAGATAGAATGATGCGAACACTGACTTGCTTCTCCAATAGGTTGCATCCATAACACTCTGCAGAGAACGGTTCTGTTTGAAGGCCACTGAAGTAGCCACAGCTCTCACTTCATGTGTCCTTACCTTCAGCAAAGCAAGGTCTTCTTCCTTCAGATGAGAATGTGCTTCTCTAATCAGAAGCCTGATGTAGTAAGAAACTGCGTTCTTAGACATTGGTAGAGAAGGCTTCTTGATAGCACACCATAAGGCTTCTGATTGTCCTCGTAAAGGTTTTGACCTTCTTAGATAGTACCTAAGAGCTCTAACTGGGCAAAGTACTCTCTCCAGTTCGTTCCCCACCAAGTTGGACAGGCTTGGGATCTCGAACGACTTAGGCCAAGGACGTGAAGGAAGCTCGTTTTTAGCCAAAAAACCGAGCTGCAAGGAACATGTAGCCGTTTCAGATGTGAAACCTATGTTCCTGCTGAAGGCGTGGATCTCACTTACTCTTTTAGCTGTTGCTAAGCACACGAGGAAAAGAGTTTTTAATGTGAGGTCCTTAAAAGAGGCTGATTGGAGCGGTTCAAATCTTGATGACATAAGGAACCTTAGGACCACGTCTAGATTCCAGCCTGGAGTGGACAACCGACGTTCCTTTGAGGTCTCAAAACACCTAAGGAGGTCCTGTAGATCTTTGTTGGTGGAAAGATCCAAGCCTCTGTGGCGGAAAACCGCTGCCAACATACTTCTGTAACCCTTGATCGTAGGAGCTGATAGGGATCTTACGTTCCTTAGATGTAACAGGAAGTCAGCAATCTGGGTTACAGTGGTACTGGTTGAGGAAACTGCATTGGCCTTGCACCAGCTTCGGAAGACTTCCCATTTAGACTGATAGACTCTGAGAGTGGATGTCCTCCTTGCTCTGGCAATCGCTCTGGCTGCCTCCTTCGAAAAGCCTCTAGCTCTTGAGAGTCTTTCGATAGTCTGAAGGCAGTCAGACGAAGAGCGTGGAGGTTTGGGTGTACCTTCTTTACGTGAGGTTGACGCAGAAGGTCCACTCTTAGAGGAAGAGTCCTGGGAACGTCAACCAGCCATTGCAGTACCTCTGTGAACCATTCTCTCGCGGGCCAGAGGGGAGCAACCAACGTCAGCCGTGTCCCTTTGTGAGAGGCGAACTTCTGAAGTACCCTGTTGACAATCTTGAACGGCGGGAATGCATACAGGTCGAGATGGGACCAATCCAGCAGAAAGGCATCCACGTGAACTGCTGCTGGGTCTGGAATCGGAGAACAATACAACGGGAGCCTCTTGGTCATCGAGGTAGCGAACAGATCTATGGTTGGCTGACCCCACAGGGCCCAAAGTCTGCTGCAAACATTCTTGTGAAGGGTCCACTCTGTGGGGATGACCTGACCCTTCCGGCTGAGGCGATCTGCCATGACATTCATATCGCCCTGAATGAACCTCGTTACCAGCGTGAGCTTTCGATCTTTTGACCAAATGAGGAGGTCCCTTGCGATCTCGAACAACTTCCTCGAATGAATCCCTCCCTGCTTGGAGATGTAAGCCAAGGCTGTGGTGTTGTCGGAGTTCACCTCCACCACCTTGTTTAGCTGGAGGGACTTGAAGTTTATCAAGGCCAGATGAACCGCCAACAACTCCTTGCAATTGATGTGAAGTGTCCTTTGCTCCTGATTCCATGTTCCCGAGCATTCCTGTCCGTCCAATGTCGCACCCCAGCCCGTGTCTGATGCGTCCGAGAAGAGACGGTGGTCGGGGGTCTGAACAGCCAAAGGTAGACCTTCCTTGAGAAGAATGCTGTTCTTCCACCACGTTAGAGTAGACCTCATCTCTTCGGAAACAGGAACTGAGACCGTCTCTAGCGTCATGTCCTTTATCCAGTGAGCAGCTAGATGATACTGAAGGGGGCGGAGGTGGAGTCTCCCTAACTCGATGAACAGGGCCAGCGATGAAAGTGTCCCTGTAAGACTCATCCACTGCCTGACTGAGCATCGGTTCCTTCTCAGCATGCTCTGGATGCATTCTAGGGCTTGGTTGATCCTTGGGGCCGACGGAAAAGCCCGAAAAGCTCGACTCTGAATCTCCATACCCAGGTAAACAATGGTCTGGGATGGGACGAGCTGGGACTTCTCTAAATTGACCAGGAGGCCCAGTTCCTTGGTCAGATCCATAGTCCATCTGAGATTCTCCAGACAGCGACGACTTGTGGGAGCTCTTAAAAGCCAGTCGTCTAAATAGAGGGAGGCTCTGATGTCTGCCAAGTGAAGGAATTTCGCAATATTCCTCATCAGTCTGGTAAACACAAGAGGTGCCGTGCTTAGGCCAAAGCACAGGGCTTGGAACTGGTACACAACCTTTCCAAAAACGAATCTTAGGAAAGGTTGGGAGTCTGGATGGATGGGGACGTGAAAGTATGCGTCTTTCAGGTCTAACGAGACCATCCAGTCCTCCTGCCTGACCGCTGCTAGGACCGACTTCGTCGTCTCCATCGTGAACGTCTGCTTGGTGACAAAAGCATTGAGAGCACTGACGTCCAGCACCGGTCTCCAACCTCCTGTCTTCTTGGCTACCAGGAAGAGACGGTTGTAAAAGCCCGGGGATTGATGATCCCGGACTATGACCACCGCTTCCTTTTGTAGCAAGAGCGACACCTCTTGTTGCAACGCTAGCCTCTTGTCCTTCTCCTTGTAGTTGGGAGAGAGGTTGATGGGAGATGTAGCTAGAGGGGGATTGCGGCAGAACGGAATTCTGTATCCCTCCCTTAGCCACTTCACAGACTGAGCGTCTGCACCTCTGCTCTCCCAAGCTTGCCAGAAGGTCTTGAGTCTGGCTCCTACTGCTGTCTGGAGAGGAAGGCAGTCAAAACTTGCCTTTTGCGGACTTGGAACCCTTCTTGGACTTGCCACGGTGACTGTCTGCACGGGTACCTCCTCTGCTGGAGGTTCTGCCACGAAAGGGCGGGATGAACCTAGAAGCAGGTGTATCAACGGCTGCAGGGCGGAAGGGTCTAGGCACGGAAGGTAAGGTTTTAGCCTTACGTGCAGAAGAAGCCATCAGATCATGAGTATCCTTCTGGATAAGTGAGGCAGCCATCCCCTTAATCAACTCCTCCGGAAACAGACACTTGGAGAGAGGAGCAAACAACAACTCTGACTTCTGGCAAGGAGTGATACCAGCAGATAAGAAGGAGCACAGATGTTCTCTCTTCTTGAGGACTCCTGATACATATGAAGCCGCAAGTTCACCAGACCCATCCCGAATTGCCTTGTCCATGCTAGACATGATCAGCATGGCCGAGTCCTTATCTGAAGGGGAAGTCTTCCTGCTTAAGGCTCCCAAACACCAATCGAGGAAGTTGAATATCTCGAAGGCACGAAAGACTCCCTTCAACAGATGATCTAGATCGGAAAAGGACCAGCAGATCTTCGAACGTCTCATAGCCAACCTGCGGGGAGAGTCAACCAGACTTGAGAAGTCGGCCTGGGCAGAGGCAGGAACCCCCAAGCCAGGTTCCTCTCCCGTGGCATACCAGACGCTTGACTTAGAAGCAAGCTTGGGAGGAGGAAACACAAAAGAGGTCCTTCCCAGTTGCTTCTTGGAATGCAACCAGTCCCCCATAACCCTCAAAGCTCTCCTAGATGATCTGGCAAGAACAAGCTTGGTGAAGGCAGGCGCAGCAGACTGCATGCCCAGAGCAAACTCGGAGGGAGGAGAACGAGGGGTTGCAGACACAAAATGCTCAGGATACAAGTCCCTGAACAAGGCAAGGACTTTGCGAAAGTCTAAGGAGGGTGGCGAAGACTTGTGTCCTTCAACATCAGAGTGAGGTTCATCCAGGTGAGCAGCTTCATCATCCGATACATCATCATCCGAAAGTTGAGTTGTGAGTGGCAAAGGCAGAGCAGCAAGCTGAACGGCTGAATCCTGCAGAACGGGTGCATGCGTACCTGCGGGTCCAACATCATGCCTCTGCTGGACAGTCTGCGAGCTGGCAACAACAAAAGCAGAGGGCTGGTGTGTGGGAGGGGCTGCGGTGGGCTGAGGAGCATGCGGTATGGTATGCAGAGCATGCTGTAAGGTATGCGGCTCATGCTGCATGGTATGCGGAGCATGCTGTAAGGTCTGCAGAGCATGCTGCATGGGCTGAGGAGAATGCCGCATAGTGCTGGAACCCGGCAACTCCTGATGCGGCAGCTCACGCATGTTAGCAGATGGTGCAGCAAGAACATGCGTCTGGCAGGGAGGACTGCGCATCGGTGGAGGAGCTCTCACAGGTGGGGTGTGGGAGCAGGCAGCCGCAGTATCTGCTGAACGCACAACCTCTGAGGGTTGTAGGTTAACAGGAGAGGTGTTAACCTTCTCGGCATGATACTCCTGCATGAATGCCGCAAGCTGAGACTGCATAGTCTGCAGCATGGACCACTTAGGGTCTACTGTGGTTGGAGCAACAACAGACAGAGCAGCAGCCTGTTGAGGGACCACTCTACCTCTCTTGGGAGGTGTGCAGTCATCAGATGACTGTGGCGAGTCCGAACTGACCCAGTGGCTACACCTGGGCCATTGGACTAGCTCGGAAGGGACCTTACGTTTGAGCGGTCGTGAGACCTTGGCCCACCGTTTCCTCCTGGAAACCTCTTCCACAGACGAGGAATGTAAGGGCTCATTCGTCTGTATGTGGATGGGACGATCCTTAACAGATACGTCCGCAACCACTGAGGATACATCCGTGCGCCGATCAAGGCCTGCCGAACCCTTTGGTCCTTCGACATTGCTTCTCCCCTGGGCTTGGGAGCTTGCAAGAGGTCCCGGACTGGGAGGACGACTGGCACGCACAGATGTACCCTCATGCGCAACACTGACACTGACACTATGCACATCACTAGCACTAACACTTCCCACTGCACTCTTCGCTTTCAGCTCTCTGACATCTGCCAAGAGCTGATTGCGGTCACTAACCAACGACTCCACCTTCTCACCGAGAGCCTGAATGGCACGCAACATATCAGCCATTGCAGGCTGAGCACTCGTAGCAGGTTCGGGAGTCACCACCACAGGGGAAGGAAAAGGTTGAGGGGCATGGGGAGAGGAAAAATCCACAGAGCGAGAAGAACTCCTCCTATCTCTCTCCTTCTCTAACCTACGTGCATATCTAAGGAATTCGTTAAAATCGAATTCCGAAAGCCCAGCACATTCCCCACATCGATCTTCCAATTGACAGGATTTACCCCTACAATTGGAACATACGGTGTGAGGATCTATAGAGGCCTTCGGAAGACGCCTAGTACAAGTCCTAACACTACACTGCCTATATTTAGGAACTTGGGAATGGTCAGACATCTTGAATTTAGAAGTAGTCAAGGGGGAATTCCAAAATAAAGCAAAGTTCGTTAACCAATAAATCAAATTAATTCCAAAAGCTTGCTAAGCTAAGGATAAAGCTTCCTGAACAGCGAAGGCTAAACTTTAGAGCAAATACATCACCAAATCGTGAACAAAAGACTCCAAAATCAACAGCGTATCCAAGTAGGTCTTGCCGGCGGCACGACAGAGGAAAAATTGAGTTCTTGTTGACAAGAAGTACTTGAGTACCTGACCACAGATGGCACTGTTGAGTACACCCCCACCTGGATAGCGATCGCTGGCGTATCCCGACCGTAGATTTCTGTCGGGCAACGGAGTTGACAGCTACATGATCATCGGGTAAGATTAATATTGAAAAATAGAGGGTTGGGCATGAATGTAACAAGAGTTCTGTATGAGAAAGTGATTGTACCAACTGTGATATATGGATCGGAGTTGTGGGGAATGAAAGTGACGGAGAGACAGAAATTGAATGTGTTTGAGATGAAGTGTCTAAGGAGTATGGCTGGTGTATCTCGAGTAGATAGGGTTAGGAACGAAGTAGTGAGGGTGAGAACGGGTGTAAGAAATAAGTTAGCAACTAGAGTGGATATGAATGTGTTGAGGTGGTTTGGCCATGTTGAGAGAATGAAAAATGGCTCTCTGCTAAAGAAGGTGATGAATGCAAGAGTTGATGGGAGAAGTACAAGAGGAAGGCCAAGGTTTGGGTGGATGGATGGAGTGAAGAAAGCTCCGGGTGATAGGAGGATAGATGTGAGAGAGGCAAGAGAGCGTGCTAGAAATAGGAATGAATGGCGAGCGATTGTGACGCAGTTCCGGTAGGCCCTGCTGCTTCCTCCGGTGCCTTGGATGACCGCGGAGGTAGCACCAGTAGGGGATTCAGCGTTATGAAGCTTCATCTGTGGTGGATAACGGGGGAGGGTGGGCTGTGGCACCCTAGCAGTACCAGCCAAACTCGGTTGAGTCCCTTGTCAGGCTGGAAGGAACGTAGAGAGGAGAGGTCCCCTTTTTTGTTTCATTTGTTGATGTCGACTACCCCCCAAAATTGGGGGAAGTGCCTTGGTATATGTATGTACGTATTTTCATACTGAAAATAACAACTAAACAACTGCAAATAAGACCAACTTTGTCTGGGAGAGGTTCAGAGTAGATACTCATTGTTTAGCGACAGCATTATTTGCCTTTTCCAAAATTTTAAAGATTCATGCTGAATTTGCTGAAGCGCAGTTGAGGTATGAGTATTTAACACTTGAGGATTCTCATGCAAAGATCTATCAGAAGCATTGGAAAATTAATAAATTGCCTTTCTAGTGCCAAATAATGTCACTGATGGACATCTTTCAGAAATATTAAAAAGTTGGCATATCCTTCATATTGTGGTCAAATAGGAGTCACTAGTGTCACTGACCAATTTTTGAACCTTTATTAGTTATATGATGAATTGGTTTACAGTATAAAATATTTTCTATTTTCAAAAATAGAAAATGAAAATTAAATATTTCTTTTTATACCATGCTGTGTTATATACAGTAGTACTTTTTTAAAAATTTTCTTGAATTAATTACTATAATGTAACTGAATTACTGCAAAATTTTCCAGGTCATTTCATAAACTTATGCTCATCAACAAATATTTGTAGTTCATCTAACGAAACTTCTAATATTCACAAACCTTAATTTACCCAAAGGCCCTTCTTTCTTTAATAAATAGCATTTCTTAAATCTAATTTTAAGTTTTATTTTGCTATTATCTAAAATGTGTACATTATTTCAAGCGAGTTAGTTAAAAATCATATTAAAGAGAAATAGATGCACTTATTGAGCAAAATAGAAAAGAATCTAAGTGAAATAATATAGAAAGTAACTTGAAGATGGATTTTAATTTATTTTTGCCATTTTGCTAATTTTAGTTTATTTACTATTTATTATTTCTATGAACCTTCCATCATGTTCATTTTGCTTCTTTTCTACAAACTCAGTTTATCAACAGTCATCTGTAATTTATTTTTTCTTTTAATTTCCTATCAATCACTTTCAATAGACCAATGCCTTTAGTAAATTAATGAGATTCTCTAGCGGTTAGATTGTTACATCAGTCTCTTTGTCACATTGGTTGATCAAACTCTGTTCTCCAGGTTCCAGATTGTGATATGTTTTAATGCATCTTAAGGATTCTTTCCCTGTATTTGTTAGCTAATACTGCATAGGGACAGTATTGTGGTGTAAATAACTGTTGTGAAGTGCGCAAATGCCTCACTGTTTCTCACAGTGGGAAGTATTTTTCTCATTCAAAATGTAAATGAAACTTGATTTTAGTTCAGGGGGAAGTCCAGAAGACTAGGCTAGTTGTTTATAGTGGATATTATCATGATAATGATACACCAGTGTAGTACATTTACACAGTATTTACCCAGCCAAGTTTTGATGGTGATGAGCTTCAAAAGATCCATACTTATTAGCTTCCTTTGTGAAATCTTGCATCTGAATTGGGCGTGAGAACAGATGAGGATAAGGGAACGCTTACGTAGGAATTTGCCTGAGTACTGGAGCTCTCACATGCAAAAGTTCACTAGTTGGCACAAACTCCTGCAGGAGGGCACGAGCATAGTAGCACTCTAGTTGGTGCACAAACAGTTAAGTTCCCTCCCGTAGGAGTATGTGAGTACATAGGAGAGTGAGCTCCTGAAAGAGCATATGTATGCATAGGCAACACAGTCTATCTCATGGAGGGAGAAATGGTAAGAATTAAGACTGGCAGTGACTGAAGAGACAAAGTTGTGTGGCTTTGGGGCCGACGACAACGAAACTTCGAGGAAAGATATCCTAGGACCTCTATGAAGAGACATCAACACCAGGAGATACATCTCGAGTGCCTTCTTGACACAGAGGAACATTTCCTTACAAATTAGTGGCAGCAAACACTCCCTGTCAGACAGGAACAAGAGTGTGTGTAATGTAGATTGCAGGGAAACTGCAAAACCTTTTTTTCCTTGCTAATATCCCGCGAACGCAATGAGCTTCCAACAATTATCTAAAAAAAAAAAAAAAAAAAAAAAAAAAAAAAAAAAAAAAAAAAAAAAAAAAAAAAAAACCAGCCAGCTGACGATGCTGGAACTATGTTTGTACTCTCTGGCAGCTGAAAAAATGACTACTCAGTGTGCTGGTGGGGGAGTGATCCCTTCCTGCTACCAATCAGAAACTATAGGCACCTCGTTATATATCCTAACACCCAGGTTCCAGCTACGTTGACAGCAAACTACTATTATAGGGTGAGGGTTTGTTTCTGTCTAGGAATAAGTAAACCATTTCTGAAGGATCTAGCTTCTTACCCTTTCTGGCTCAGAAACAAAAACATTATCTGAATTATCTCTTTATTTCTTTGCACTTCATATCTCTATCACTTTGTCGCTAAGGCACCAATAAGATGTTTTGACATCATTGTTTTTCTAAACTATTTGAACATACGAACAATGAACCACCTCCTGTAGCCTTCTCACTTTGCATGTATAAAAACCTGAAATGTTTAATTTAAAAATATATACAGCATAACACAATTCATAACTCATGCTCAATAAAACATACCTGGTTGAGATAGGTATAGGTTCAGACTTGACTGCAGTAACTACATCTGCATCTACAGCATCAATACCTGAAATATATAGAAATACATAAAGATTACTTCAATAAAAAGAAAATTTCTATCATTACAAATGCAGTATTATACAGGATTTCCAATAGTAATATGGAAATTTGTATAAAAGGATTTTTCAATCACTGTAGCTTTCTTTCTTTTCTTTTAATAGTGGGCAGAAATGAAGATTAGCGGTATATATAGACTTTAATTCCACGTATATATAAAGATTCACTAAAAAAATAGAAGACAACCATTGATAGTGGCCAATAAATTACTGATAGCTTGTACAATGTTCAATTTTCCCTACCCAATTTTTTGCTCTTTTAATTCTGAACTGTACACTACCAGACAGTAGTAGTTTTGTCAAGTGGGAGACAATATTTCTAGGAACCTCCCCTCAAATTCATATGGCGTCACGGGAGCGTAAACAAAACACCTAATACATTCGTTCGATATCTAGAATATAGTTGAGTATATATTCTATAATCGTACTATTTCTTTAAACAACCCTGTTAAATGCTTATTAGATTGTTTCTTTGAAGGAGCTACGATACATTGTCTTTAACCCTTTTACCCCCAGGCTCTTTGGAAATTTCCAACCCTTAACCCCGAAGGGGTTATTTTTTTCCCAGCACATTTTGCAGTATATTTTTTTTAAATTGCTCTAACAGCCTTAATTTTTGTCATAGAGAGGTCAGGTTGGTCTCATTCTCTTGGAAAATGCCTGAATTTTTTCAAAAAATTATCAAAAATATGAAAAAAAAAAATTTTACAGCATTTTTTTGCAAGGATGTACCGGTACGTCCATGGGGGTAAAGGGATGGGTTTTGTGAAACGTACCAGTACGTCCTTTGGGGGTAAAAGGGTTAATGAATGATGACGATAACAAATCATTTAAAGAAATTTAGATCTTGTCTGTCGAGATGTTTTGCTGCTATTCATTGTGATTTTGTGGTTTACATTCTGTGTTATTTTTCATTAGCTTCTAGCAATGGTGAAGGTATCCAAAAAGCATTCTAAATTGCTTGCAAGAGCTAAAGCAATGAATTTATCTGTAAAACAGAGGAAATCACACTCTGAATCGTCGGGTCTGGTTGACGAACCTCAGACTTCTTCATCAACTGCAAGACTTTTATGGCCAGCAAAAGGCCAAAGGTAAGTCATATACATCCAATTCTATTACAAATTGTTTTCAAATAGGCTCACGTTGATCCACAAAAAAAAAAAAAAAAAAATTCAGCTTCTAGGTCAAATACTTCAGATTTGATAAAGTAAAATATATTCTACTTTAGATGTGTTTTTCTCTATACTCTGTTTTCTCAACTTTTAAATTTACAAATCTTTGCTATTTACCAAGAGATATCCAAGATTTAAAATCCATTTTGAAGGAGAAATTGTGATCTAAAAACATATTGTTTCACATTCATAAAAAGCTTCAATAAGAAATTAAAAAATAAAACATAGTAAAAATGTAAAAAATAATGTCTCCAGCAAAAAATTTAATAACGGAATAAAATATTTCAATCTTGAAATGTAAAAAATAATATTATTTTTTATTGAAGGTTCCTTCAAAAGTTTACACCTTTAAAGAATATTGTAAACTAAGAAAGATATTACATAGAAAAAAAGAGCTTAAATTAATGGGCCTTATGGGGAAAAGGCACTTCCCTTAAGAAAATTCTATATGAAATTCCTACAGAAGTGTGTCTAGGTGCAAAATTAAGTTCATCTTCTGATCTCTGAGTGTTTAACCCTCTCTAATAATCATACTATTTTTATAAAATTTCAGAAACTAATACAGTATCGAGATATGGTATCAACTTATACTAAACAAATTTGGAAGCAACTGTTTTCCTGACCTGGTTGTTTCAGTATATGTATTAGTGATTATACTACCAAGTATACAATACCAAGTACTTGAATTACCTACTATTATGTCTTTTGAGTTCTAATAAAAGTTCATGTCACTGAATTATGCATGAAAGGTACAGAATTTTCTTTCAGAGCAAAATTTCTTTATTCATAAAATATAATTCTTCATTGTTACTGTAGTGTTATTACATAAAGGTGTACTCTCTATTACTGTAGTGTTATTACATTAACGTGTACTCTCCATTTTCTGAGAAAATTCACTGTATTCTACTTCATAAATTTCTTCTATAGGAAAGAGGATTTCAATACTTATCCATTTTATCTATATATAATGTACAGTATACTTTTGTACTTGACATTACTAGTAAGTTCAATTAATTCCTATCTCAATTCAAAAGAAGGCCATAGAGTATTTCAATCTTGTGTGGAATATGCTAAAACAAACTGGTGCGGTTTCCTCAGCATTACTCACCTCCTGACTGCATAACACCATCAGGGAACTCTACATATTTTTCAGTTGCAGCCTGAAATAGCAATGGATAATTAAAATCCTTAAATAAATCATGAAATGGGATAACAAAATTTACTGTTTTTTTTATATTAACACTAATCTCAACTAAAAATAATCAGGTAGTATAGAAGCACAATAACTTTGATATACTCAAAGACAAAGAAGAAGAAGAAGAATTATGTCTAGCCAATCATAATCCAACTACAGTAATGTAATGAAAAATATGATGTGCAATACAAAGGAAAACAAATTAATCATACCCATTAATTTAGGAGCCTACCTTTGCAGGAGGGGTTAAGAGCGATTTGCTTTCAGTGCTCAGACTTCGAGTTTCCATACTGATTGACTTTGACGTTGAGGCATTTGATACACTATCATTACCCTGTGCTTCCGTACTGGTTCCTGATGAGCCTTTATCCTTAAGATCATCAATGCTCTCCTTTTCTTGTTCTGCTGTACGATCTGCTATGTCATCTAAGATGTACTGAAGATCCTCCTCTTCCTCTATACGAGAGGTAGCTCTTATTCTTCTCATCTCTGCTTCAGCTTTCGGGGACAAAGGCTGAGGGGGAAAATGTCCCAAGGGTTAATGAAATAAAAGTAGTGATCACTGAAGTGCAAGTTACAACAGTATTTGATTTTCAATTCAGACATGACACAAACTAAAGCATACAGCTCTTCTGAATTTAAGAAAACCAGATTTTGAACAAATAAAATTAACAAGGATATTAATCATATAAATTCCTATAAGTACACCAATTTAATAAAAACTGAAGAGATGACATTCTAGTAACATACATGACAGTGAAATGTCATAAAACTGGCAACCATACTTTTTGGTAGGCAAATTAAATTGGTTATGAGCAAATAAAACCAATTTAATAGTTTTATTCTAATAATATTGCTATTTTCAATATTAAACTTACCCGATAATCATGTAGCTGTCAACTCCGTTGCCCGACAGAATTCTATGGAGGGATACGCCAGCTATCACAATACTAGAAGGGGGTGTACTTACCAGCGCCACCTGTGGCCAGGTACTCAAGTACTTCTTGTTGACACCTCCTCAATTATTCCTCTGTCGTGCTTCCGGCAAGACGTTCTGGGATACGCTTATGTTCTTGGAGTATTTTCACGACTTTGGTGAAGTATTTCTCTTTGATTTCGGCTGTCGCTTTACTGGAAACTTCTATATTAGCTTAGTTAGCTTTTGGAATTATTTTGATTAATTATGGTGACGAAGAGAGTATGAACTCTCTTTCACCTTTCAATGGCCGACCCTTCCCTTAGACGGAAGTGTTGGTGTCTAAGAGAGTATAGACTCTCTTTCTTAATTTTGCTTAACAAAAGTTATAGATTTATTTTATATCTCTCCGCCTCTTATAGGCCTCTTCGATTAACTTCCTTTTATTATAAACTTATTAAAATTAATTTTTATATTTGTTTATATTCGACCTTCCTAATAGTAGGCGGTCTTTTCTTGGTACCGAAGTTAATTAACATTGAGCCCGTCATTTCGGTTTTACCTGTTAACATATTATGCTATTTTAATGTCTTTGAAAGAATTTCTTTGATAGTCTAGTACTGTTTTCAAAGTTGAACTAACGTTTTGTTTTGTCTCTGCAGTTGTTGACGTTCAGAACGTTCAACTTGCACTCTATCGTTACGATAGAGAAAGAATTTTCACGGTTTCACGATGCAGTAAGAGTAACCGTGTCTAACGTTTTGTTCATTCTTTCTTAACTTAATGGTTTTGATCCTAATAAAGGAACTTTTCATTTTGGGAAATATTTCAGTTTTTTCCTTTAACAATAATATGTTTTAACGATATATATGATTGGGCTCTTCTCTCAGGTTCTAAGTCAAGAGAGAGAGAGAGAGAGAGAGAGATAGAGACGGAGGGAGAAAGAGGAGGATAAACGTTTCATTCAAGCCTGCCAGGCGTACGAGTAACGTTGTTATCGTTTTTTGCTCTTCTCCCTAGTCTCTTTAGGGGAAGAAAGTAAACGTTTCTAGAGTGATCTAGTGTTTAGTCTCTTTCCAGCCACTGAATTATTTATCTTTCATTAGATTTTTCTGTTACATTGTAATTCTGTTTTCGCAATTACTAACTTTTGAGAAAGGATAGAATTGCGTGTTTCAGGTACAAACCACTTAAAGTTTCGAGTTCAGTGAAATAAGTGCAAACAGAAAATCAAAATGATAAGTGATTAGCGCAAAGTGTGTCAGTGTTGTGCGTGAGGGTACTTCTGTGCGCGCCAGTCGTCCTCCCAGTCCGGGACCTCTTGCAAGCTCCCAAGCCCAGGGGAGAAGCAATGTCGAAGGGCATAAGGGTTCAGCAGGCCTTGATCGGCGCACAGAAGTATCCTCGGTGGTTGTGGGCGTGTCTTACCGAGACCGTCACTCCCACCCGCAGACGATTGAGCCCTTATTTTGCTCGTCTGCAGAAGAAATTTAGGGGAGAAAACGCTGGTCTCAGGTCTCAAGACCTCTTAAACGTAAAGTCCAGACCTATGCCAGACGTACGAAGTTAGAGTTCAACAACCCGGATGCAGTCATTGGGTTAGCTCTGACTCTCCTCAGTCATCAGTTGAATGCACTCCGCCTAAGAGGAGTAAGGTTCTGCCGCAACAGATCTCTGCTGTTAAGGCTTTACCTCAGCAGACCTTAGTGTCTGCCGACCCCAAGTTGACTCTACTGCAGTCCATGCAGTCACAACTTTCGGTCTTGATGCGTGAGTGTCGGGCTGAGAGTGTTGCGCCTCCGCCTCCGCCTACACTCCCTCCGCCTGCGCTCGCTCCGCCTGATCGCAGTACCACCTGCCAGGCGTACGATGTTGAGCCACGTTCTGAGTTTGCTGTTCCCAGTGGTGTTCAGCCTCCGCCTTCTTTAAGGCAACCTTTGCAATGGGATCAGGAGGATTATACCTCTCTTCCTCCGCCTCCACTTGCTGCTCCACCAGTGATGCAACACTCGGTTGAGGTACAACAACCTCTCCCGTCCTTGAGTCAGTCTCCTCAGCTCTCGCTGCAGCGAGCTCAACCCTCCACAAGGCAAGCTCCACTACACCTTAGCCTTGCGCCTCAGGAGCCTCAGCTTGCGAGACTTTTACCTTGTTCTGCGCAGCCTCTACCTCATCGCGCTCCGCTCACACCACAGGAACAGGAACTTGCTACTCCGCTTCCGCCAACCGCTCAGCAAGCGCAACCCTTGGGTTCAGCCACTCATGCCAGGAGTCAGCCTCCTCCACCCATGCGCCTACCTTCTGCTACTTCCTTTGATCAGCCTTTGCAGTCTGAGCCTCAGGTGTTCCCTCAACAGAGTCTTGAAGAGGAAACCACAACTATTGTTGTTCCAGCTCGTTCTGACTCTGCTGTTCAGCATACCTTACCTCCATTTTCAAACCTTATGATAATGGAGGTTATTTGTATTACTTATAAAATATATTTGTATTCCTTGCAATATATTTTTTACAATATCGCAGAATATGGCAAAAAATATGAATCATGAGTTATGAATGTAAGGTAAATATTATGTTGATATTTAAACCCCATGCAAGCATGCATAAAGCACTCTAGCACTGGTCATGGAATTTCTGAGAAATGTTAAACGCCATGCACACGCTCTGCTTACCTTACAGCATGCTCTACATACAGCATGCTCTGCTTACAGCATGCTCTGCATACTACATGCTCTGCATACAGCATGCTCTGCATTCAGCATGCTCTGCATACAACATGCTCTACATACAGCATGCTCTGCATACAGCATGCTCTGCATACAACATGCTCTGCATACAGCATGCTCTGCATACAACATGCTCTGCATACAGCATGCTCTGCTTTCAGCATGCTCTGCATACAACATGCTCTATATACAGCATGCTCTGCATACAGCATACTCTGCATACAACATGCTCTGCATACCTTACCGCATGCTTCTCAGTCACACATCTTTGGTTAGCCAACTCACTAGACTGTCAAGCAGTTTCATAACGTTGCCTTCTAGTCTGCTGCTTTTGCACCAGTGAACCCTCACTGAGAGAACTTAGCTTTTCTAGGATATGGTCCCTGTAGATGAGAAAGTTCTTTTCTCCCTCCTTCTGATATTCCCTTGAGGACTCTGTCATTTGGAGGGAGCCTTTAGCTGCATAGCCTCTTATGGACTTTTATTTAAGCATAACATGCTTCCAGGGAAGGTAATGGTTCCACTTCAGTCGCTAATCCCGTCTGTTACCACACCTGCTCCCATAGACCTTGAGCTGTGTTGCAAGACATGCAGTCCAAGCTTAGTCCTTGTTAGAGGATTTTTTGTTTACGGGGTCAATGTGTCACGGGGAAGACGTTCAACAACCAACAGAAGTGACTTGTTGTGACGCAGTGCGGCAACCTCAGCAACCCGATAAGGAGTTGTCTGTACGACCCAGACAGTCTAGACAGATTCGGGTTGTCACTGTACTTCCTCGCTTGCCCATGATTGACAGTTCACAGACTGTGCAGCAGTACCATGATCTTGTGTCCGGCTCCGTCAGACGACTGGCTTTTAAGAGCTCCCACAAGTCGTCGCTGTCTGGAGATTTTCAAATGGACTATGGATCTGACCAAGGAACTGGGCCTCCTGGTCAATTTTGAGGAGTCTCAGCTCGTTCCATCCCAGACCATTGTCTCCTTGGGTATGGATCTTCAGAGTCGAGCTTTTCGGACTTTTCCGTCGGCCCCAAGGATCTTCCAAGCCCTAGAATGCATCCAGAGCATGCTGAGAAGGAACCGATGCTCAGTCAGGTAGTGGATGAGTCTAACAGGGACACTTTCATCGCTGGCCCTGTTCATCGTGTTAGGGAGACTCCACCTCCCCCCCCTTCAGTATCATCTAGCTGCTCACTGGATAAAGGACATGACGCTAGAGACGGTCTCAGTTCCTGTTTCCGAAGAGAGGAGGTCTTCTCTCGCGTGGT
Source organism: Palaemon carinicauda (assembly GCF_036898095.1). Classification (NCBI taxonomy): domain Eukaryota; kingdom Metazoa; phylum Arthropoda; class Malacostraca; order Decapoda; family Palaemonidae; genus Palaemon; species Palaemon carinicauda. Next base: position 9,616,790 of record NC_090764.1, read on the forward strand.
GTAAGAACAGCTTTCTTCTCAAGGAAGTCTACCTTTGGCTGTTCAGAAACACGACCGCCGTCTCCTCTCGGACGCATCAGACACGGGCTGGGGTGCGACTTTGGACGGACAAGAATGCTCGGGAACATGGAATCAGGAGCAAAGGACACTTCACATCAATTGCAAGGAGTTGTTGGCGGTTATTCTGGCCTTGATAAACTTCAAGTCCCTCCAGCTTAACAAAGTGGTGGAAGTGGACTCTGACAACACCACAGCCCTGGCTTACATCTTCAAGCAGGGAGGGACTCTTTCGTGGAAGTTGTTCTAGATCGCAAGGGACCTACTCATCTGGTCTAAAGATCGAAAGCTAACTGGTAACGAGGTTCATTCAGGGCGGTATGAATGTCATGGCAGATCACCTCAGACGGAAGGGTCAGGTCATCCCCACAGAGTGGACCCTTCTCAAGAATGTTTGCAACAGACTTTGGGCCCTGTGGGGTCAGCCAACCATAGATCTGTTCACTACCTCGATAACCTAGAGACTCCTGTTGTATTGTTCTCCGATTCCAGACCCAGCAGCAGTTCACGTGGATGCTTTTCTGCTGGATTGGTTCCATCTCGACCTGTATGCATTCCCGCCGTTCAAGATTGTCAACAGGGTACTTCAGAAGTTCTCCTCTCACAAAGGGACACGGCTGACGTTGGTTGGCTCCGCTCTGGTCCGCGAGAGAATGGTTCTTAGAGGTACTGCAATGGCTGGTCGACATTCCCAGGACTCTTCCTCTAGGAGTGAACCTTCTAAGTCTACCTCACGTAAAGAAGGTACACCCAATCCTCCACGCTCTTCGTCTGACTGCCTTCAGACTTTCGAAAGACTCTCAAGAGCTAGGGGCTTTTCGAAGGAGGCAGCCAGAGCGATTGCCAAAGCAAGGAGAACATCCACTCTCAGAATCTATCAGTCTCAAGGGGAAGTCTTCCGTAGCTGGTACAAGACCAATGCAGTTTCCTCAACCAGTACCACTGTAACCCAGATTGCTGACTTCCTGTTATATCTAAGGAAAATAAGATCCCTTTCAGCTCCTACGATCAAGGGTTACAGAAGTATGTTGGCAGCGGTTTTCTGCCACAGAGGCTTGGATCTTTCCACCAACAAAGATCTACAGGACCTCCCTAGGTCTTTTGAGACCTCAAAGGAACGTCGGTTGTCCACTCCAGGCTGGAATCTAGACGTGGTCCTAAGGTTCCTTATGTCATCAAGATTTGAACCTCTCCAATCAGCCTCTTTTTAGGACCTCACATTAAAAACTCTTTTCCTCGTGTGCTTGACAACAGCTAAAAGAGTAAGTGAGATCCACGCCTTCAGCAGGATCATTGTTTTCACATCTGAAACGGCTACATGTTCCTTGCAGCTCGGTTTTTGCTAAACGAGCTTCCTTCACGTCCTTGGCCTAAGTCGTTCGAGATCCCAAGCCTGTCCAACTTGGTGGGGAATGATCTGAAGAGAGTACTTTGCCCAGTTAGAGCTCTTAGGTACTATCTAAAAAGGTCTTAACCTTTACAAGGACAATCAGAAGCCTTATAGTGTGCTATCAAGAAACCTTCTTTTCCAAGTTCTAAGAACTCAGTTTCTTACTATTCAGGCTTCTGATTAGAGAAACACATTCTCATCTGAAGGAAGAAGACCTTGCTTTGCTGAAGGTAAGGACACATGAAGTGGGAGCTGTGGCTACTTCAGTGGCCTTCAAACAGAACCATTCTCTGCAGAGTGTTATGGATGCAACCTATTGGAGAAGCAAGTCAGTGTTCGCATCATTCTATCTCAAAGATGTCCAGTCTCTTTACGAGTACTGCTACACCCTGGGACCATTCGTAGCAACGAATGCAGTAGTAGGCGAGGGCTCAGCCACTACATTCCCATAATCCCATAACCTTTTAACCTTTCTCTTGAATACTTTTTATGGGTTGTACGGTCGGCTAAGAAGCCTTCCACATCCTTGTTGATTTGGCGGGTGGTCAATTCTTTCTTGAGAAGCGCCGAGGTTAAAGGTTGTGATGAGGTCCTTTAGTATGGGTTGCAGCCCTGTATACTTTAGCACCTTTGAGTTGATTCAGCCTCCCAAGAGGAACGCTGCGCTCAGTAAGGAAGACGATCTTATTAAAGGCAGAGTAACGGTTCAAGTCGACTTCCTTACCAGGTACTTATTATTTCATTGTTATTGTGGATAACTGATTATATGAAATACGGGATACTTAGCTATCCTTTAGTCTTGTACACTGGTTTTTCACCCACCCCCCTGGGTGTGAATCAGCTACATGATTATCGGGTAAGTTTAATATTGAAAAATGTTATTTTTATTAGTAAAATAAATTTTTGAATATACTTACCCGATAATCATGATTTAATCGACCCTCCCTTCCTCCCCATAGAGAACCAGTGGACCGAGGAATAATTGAGGAGGTGTCAACAAGAAGTACTTGAGTACCTGGCCACAGGTGGCGCTGGTAAGTACACCCCCTTCTAGTATTGTGATAGCTGGCGTATCCCTCCATAGAATTCTGTCGGGCAACGGAGTTGACAGCTACATGATTATCGGGTAAGTATATTCAAAAATTTATTTTACTAATAAAAATAACATAATTCTTTGGAACAAATATAGCACTATGAGACAAATTAGTACTTTATAAATGCAGATATAACTAAATGAGGAATAAGATAGCGAATCTTATTATAAAATTAATGATGCAATATAATAGCCAAACCACTTTGCAAGTTATACCATGTAAAAATAGTGTTCTGCCATTTTAAATTTTAAATTCAAACAAATTAACAACGAGGATAAGAAAACATATATTTCACAATAAATGTGGTAACATCTTGCAAATCCTAACTTTTATTTAACAACAGTATTTTACTATTGTGTATACAGCAAGCTTTCTTTTTAAGCAAAGGATAGATAAATGATGAGAGCTAAAGCTCATTTTGCAAAAATTAAAGAAAAAGTTGCTTGATACACTTACACATAAGGGCCATCAGCAATACATTGATCCCCCTACACACACTGCACTATTCACTCAAATCTTGCATGGAGCTTCTCTCTCCCTGTATAATAGGGCCCTTCCTTTCCTTTCAATTTATATTTCCCACAATTGATCCAACCATGTCTAGACCTTCCTTTCATCTTTCACTTTAGAGCTACTGAATACTGCAGTGTCTTCATTGACCTATCTATCCATTCTTTCTGCATAGCCAAATAAACTTAGGGTGTGGAAGGGGGTATGTTTTCTACATCTAGCTCAGACCTTTCCAGACTAAACTGCATCCCTCATGAGAGAAGGTTCATTATTTTGGGAAGTGATCGTGACCACCTTCAACAGAAATATACTCTGTGTTAGGTCCCTTATTTGGGTATTCGAAAGGGAACAGAACCATGTTCTCCCTTGTTCTGCTTCTTTCCCTTCTTCTTCCTCTGAAAATGACCTGATGAACAAGGGATACCCTTAAAAGAATATTGTAGTCCCCTAGATGTTAACTCTGACAAATGCCCTGGAAGGGAACTCAAGTAGAATGGGATGGCTCAAACTGAAGCTTTTGAGGAAAGTTTCTTTAGCTGATTTCTAAATTACTACTGTTGTTGATGGTAACGTTACCCCTTAGCAAGGAACTTTCTCTTTTTCGTTGGTACCAGAGAAGATTTTTACCACTTTTCCAAACGAGAATTGTTTGTTGCCCTTATTCTATTTTTGGCCTTGACCACCAATGGTTGTAGGAACAAGCCCATACAGAGAATAGTACTGTCCAATCACAGGAATAAACTTGTAAATCTTTTATACATCTGAAACCTGATTTATTTATGGTATCTAGACAGTCATTCCCCTGGGACAATTTCATCAGTGAATGTATGATGTTACACCTTTTAGTAAATGGATATTGCTGAATGACATGGTCCTACACTGAATATGAATTTGCCAGCAAACAGCCAAGTCTTTTATTTATTGTTTTCATCAAAAGAAGTGTGGGTTTACTGCATTTTACAGGCTCTTTATTGTTCTTTTAGTTACTAATGTTGGCGTCTAGTTGTCAATAGCAGACTGTCTTATTGCATCAATTTAAACAATGTGAATGTTTTTATGTTGAACTGGTTGACAGGATTATCTTTTCATTGTTTATATATGGCAGATCTATTTTAACATTGTTACTGATCTTGAAGATATTTTTTACAACTATTTCTCATATGTAGCTCTTTTCTTTCCTCAATGGGCTATTTTCCTGTTGGAGCCCTTGAGCTTGTAGCATCCCGCTATTCTAACTAGGGTTGTAAGTTAGCCAGTGATAATAATAATTACAATAGGGGTTGGCAATGTTATAACAAAACAGTTGGCAACATTTAGGCTTTGAGTCAACCATTTAAGAGTTGAACTTCCAAGATAAATGTGTTTATTCATGTTTAAATACCTCATATTACAAAAAAATCAGAATTGGGGAGGCAATTCTACCGTAACCTACCCTCCCAGGGATGGATGATTCGTTCTAGCCCATACTCCTCTCCACGCAAGAGAGGGATGTTTATGAGGCACATGGCAGGGTAATATACCCTAAGCAGGCAGAAGAAAAATAAACCCTACCTTATTTAAATACGGTAAACATTAGTAAAGAAAATGGTAAGACCAAAAGAAATATCTAAAGCTTACTTTTCCAGCTAGATATTGTGAGAAAGTCATACTCATCTTTACACTCAATAGAACATACACAATTCCCTAACTACTACCATGATATTACTAGGTTGGTATCAGGGACACAAGACAATGTTATGCCTTTTGAGACAGAAGGAATTATAGGACCCTACATAAACAAAGATGCTCATCTTAAATTATAAAATAAAACCCTTAAATGTAATTCTGTCATCTACAAATCCTTTTTACACTATATTTTTATGAGGCCACTGCTGCAACCACAAAGAACATAGAGAGGGGACAAAGGTAGGCCAAAACCAGCTGTTATGCTAAAAAAAAAAAAATACATACGAGGAGAGAAACAAAACATGAGCAATCTGGATACCAAAATGTTAAAAAACAACAAAAATAATATCCTAGTTATAATTATGAAAGAAAATACCAGCCAAATTGAAAATTACATCATACAGGCCTCGTCCACTTTAATATTGTGAAAGCCAAGATGTAAGGTAAGGTCAAGAGCCAGTGAGTGTGGTGTCCACAGAGAAGTCACAACATTTCGGCACTTTTTAAATACAGTATTAGTAATGTGACCATACAGGTAAGATTTGTCCAATAAATATACATTAATATTAAAATTTTATTATTTGAAATAAATTCATTGAACTCTAAACACTAGATAACATGAATTCATTGAATTCAGGTAATCCAAACACCTTATATTTACAGCACAAGAGAAAGAGAAAGGTAAATATAAAAAATGTGCTATGAAACAACAAAATATCTGAATACTGACAGGAAAATCATGGGATATATTTAGATGGTAAGGAATACATGTGCACGTGCTCCTTGTATTGAAAACGTAAAAGAAGATAGGTGCAAAATAAAATTAGTTTGTGTAGAAAAGAATAAGTGAAACTACTATAATGCTTCATTTTAAAGTGTTACATTTGAGTTTTGAAATCTATACACTCCAAAATAATACCTCACAAAAACACAATATTTAATACTAAATTATCCCTTTGATTAAGGTCTACTTTTGCCAAAAGTTGTTATAAGATTAGCCAAAAAAAACACAGTACTGTATCACAATCACACCCTTCCCAAACACCAAACTAACTACTAGTTTTCCTCCCGGTAGCATGCACAATGAAAACTTTTAACACACCATGCCTCTTTATCAATATTAGTTCAAACTTAATTCCCAAGATACCAAAACTTAAACCAGCCCAAAAAGTCTCATAAAATCATATGTAATCTTACCACATTGGGAGCAATATTTGGTCTTGGTAAACACACATAGTATTTCTCCTGGAGCATGAAAAAGAAAAATAAGTAGTAGTTATACCCCTTATTTCTAAGCTTTCATTATAATCAATCAAGTTGCTCAAGTTCTACTTATAAAAAAAATTAAGAATTATATGTTCAGTTTACATTCTTATAAAGATACAGTAATGCAAGACTGTTTAAAATCTTTATGGCTCTTTCTGTATATATAATATTACATAGAGATTTAAAATCTAAAACAGAACTGCCATCAAACAGCAAAAGGTTTGGAATAAAGTTTTATGAACTTTGCAATAGTGATACTGGTTATATATGGAACTTTTTCATTTACGCAGGTAAGGACACACCATATTTGGAAAAGTACATGGATATTCCAGTGTCTTCTGGAATTGTTTCCTATCTTATGGACCCTGTTTTGAAAAAGGGGCATTGTTTATACATTATAATTGGAAAAACAAGATGCTATAACCCAGGGGATTCAACTGGGAAAATAGCCCAGCGAGGAAAATAAATAGGAAAACAGATAGATTAGTGTGCTTGAGTGTATCCTCAAGCAAGAGAACTCTAATCCATGACAGTGGAAGACCATGGTACCAAGGCTATGGCACTACCCAAGACTAGAGAACAATGATTTGCTTTTGAAATACCTGTCTTCTAGAAGAGCTGCTTACCATAGCTAAAGAGTCTCTTATATACAAGTCCAACATTAGCAGATACTAAAATGGAAAGATAAAAAGGATGTTTGTGTTTTGAAAACATTGTGTGAAGATTCTATAGTAAAGGTGAAATCTAGGAGGGGACAGGTAGCTTATAAACTGAAAGCAGTTACAGATTATAATGCAAATATAGTTGATGTTGACTTGTCTGATAGCCTCTTGGTTCATTCTTCGATTACAGGGAATAGACTGAAAAGGTATTACAAGAAAATATTTACACATTTGTTAAATATGTCTGTTCTGAATACGTAGTTATGTTACATATAAAGCCCTTGGTTTGAGAATTATAAGACAAGGGTAAGTTTTGAGGAATAGAGAAAGATTAATTACTAAATGTGCTGAAGAAAGCCCTGTTCCCTTGCATAGACCCAAAGACTTCCAGCAAAACCTTCGCAGCTAATTGATAAAAACTTTCCCGATTATTGGCCACCTACAGAAAAAAAGAAAAGGCCACAAAGGACTTGTGCTAAGTGCTAGAAGAACAACATAAGAAAGGAGAAATTATATTGGTGTAAGGAACAGGAGATAGGATTGTGTGTAGCCCTTTGCTTTAGAGATTGGCGTACAAAAGAATAATAATGCATGTTTCAATAACTCTTCTCATTCAGAATTATGTATCTTTTGAAATAATAATAGTAATCTAATATTCCTTCATTTCTTCCTTATTTATGTAAAACATAATAATAAGCATAAGAAATAAGTATGAAAACTAACTACAAAAAAGTGTGACAGCACTTGACACGTTAAAATAGGTTTTCAGTTTTAAAATGTTTAAGTTTTTCTTTTAAAGACCTCCCAGATATAACATTTTTCTTTTTCTATGAACAGATTAGCTATTAACATTAGTATATGATGAATGTCTTAATAGACTGCAGGTCATTTCCTCTAATGAGATTAGGAGACTCCAAAGTTGATTTTTATCTCCAAACTCTATTTCAGAACCAATTATTTTTACAATAAATGTAAAACTCTATGTGCCAAATAACCTTTCTGGGCTCCGACCCGTGCACCTTTTTGGGGTGGAATTTGTGCAGTAAGTCTTTAAAAGGTTACCTTTCCTTAAATGACATTTTGTTTCCAGCTTAAGGGTTCAGTGACAAGGTCACACATTGAGTTAGATTAAAGTCATAGAGGAAGGACTTGCAGGTTTAGATTCACAAAGAGATAGTTCAGCTACTGCTATTTGTGTCGAGAATATTTTGGGAAGGAACTTAGTGGATTATGTAGTTGGTTTTTGCAAGGCCTTATCTAAAAGAAAACTGATTTTATTAAACATTTTCTAGGCATAAAGTGACACATTAACTATGAGAGATGTGTAAATAAGAATTTACTATTAATTTATTTGCTTAAAATTAAGTTATACCTTATATTTTTTTTTTTTCAATAAGAAAGGTCAAGGTTCTATTCATTATACTGTATATGACATTAATTTTAAAAGGCAGTTAGTGTGCATGGGTTTTGAATCCAACCAGGAACCTAGAGTAGATTACAAGTGAACTTGGGTTTAGGATTGTTTACGTTATACATTATTCTCAAGAGATTGATAAATCTATTATTCTAAAGTGTTATTTTATCACCTCTTTCCTTCACTATCCTTCCTGCACCAGTTTGTGTGAATCAACAATATGAACATTAGGAGAGTTTCATAACAATACAAATAAAGTTTAATTATAAAAATTTTTATTTTCATGTTCACCTGATGCCTGATGTTCATATAAATGCGGCCCCCAACCAACCCCTCCCCACTGATCATTAATGTCAAGAGACTAATCATCAGGTTTTTGACTTTGAGAATTGAAAAAAAAGGAGAAAATATGTTGTATTATCGACAAGTAAGTTGCCACATCTACTGCTAAATGTTGAAGTGGTTCCCAATGGGAAGACATTTTGCGAGGGCAGAGAACGGTTTGTGTATCCTCGGGATCAGCAAAGCTGTACGAGTCAGGACCACCCATACTAGGTTGGTTTGCCATGCGTGATCAAACTAAAGTCTCTCATCATCACCAATCTGCAGTACCCAGGGTGATGATGAAAACTGGCCCAACCATAGATAGTATTTTAGCTACGAAGATCTACTCCCATAATATGGAAGAGAGATAAACTTATCATTTTGTTGAATTTACTGGTAAAAATCACCATTTCAAGAATCTTGAAAACTTAAACTACTTTGACTTGGTTTGTACCTAAAAATACATTATACTTACAGGTTCATTACGACTTTTCGGCCTGAAACCTGGTCCTGGCGGCAAATTTTTGTGAACACAGCAATTAACTCCGGGGCTAAAGTGTAATTCAACATGAAACCTGAAAATAGATTAAAGCATATTTTTAATAGACAGTTCAATAAAATAAAGTACAATGCACTGTAATACATACTTTGTCGTATAGGGTAACTATCGCTACTTGTAAAGCAGTGAAACACTTTCTAACTCAAATAGTACCAGTCATTATATCAAATGTTTGCTAAATTGGGTATAGTTAAAATGGCTCATATTCAAGAAACCTATCTTCACATCAGCTTAATAGTCCAATTAAGATTAATATAATTCAATTGGGAAAATTTAATCTTTCTTCATAAATGGCCCAAATTATAACAAGGCAAAATATTTTAATACTAATCTTAAGCCACATAAATTCAGTCAAGTACCTCAAGGGAATATTGGAATTAACCGACATCCCTTATTTCTTTAATATAAAAATTCACTCCAAAACAAAATGATGAGCCCAGTCAGAGGGGTGGAAGAATGGACACTGATGTCAGGTACTGGTTTCTGTTTTAAAAATATAAGTTAATATTAAACAATCCACTGGCCCATCTAACTGAATCACTATTTAGGTGGGAGGATGACTGAAGTGGACATCAACTCAATGATGGGAAGATAATACTTTGTATTAGGTTACCATATCTAAACCTGTCATGTTATCAACTTACTGGATAATAGGTTCCATCCCTATTTGATTCACAAGACTATTAGATTTGCCGGTCTCACCATGAACTCATGACCATATAAATGATCTTCAAAAGTTAATATCTAGATACCTATTATGAAAAATTAGGTAAAAAGATAATGATCTTGAAATTTGATGGAGCTTTATTGAAAGCAGAAGATTAAAGTATAACCAGGTCATCCTAGCTAAGAGAGTTCATCAAAAATTTATGACAACTGTAAGTCATTAACTTATCTAAAGGGAAGACTAAAAGTTCCATGAAAAGAGTAAGGATCAAACTTATCGTCATTGGTTATCAATACACGTATGAATAAAACACAAGGTCTGGTCTGATCTGATCCTGGAGAATTATTTGATTAAAAGTAACTGTCCTGTCTTATGGTAGAAGGCTAATAGAAAAGAATTGTTTGTGCTGAAAACACCATGATTTTTATAAACTTAAGAATGTGGGGCTATGCCTAAAGTCACAGCAAACAAAATGCATCTGACAGGTGCAACACTGGAATGTGGCACTATGCTACAAGTGGAAAAGACACCATGGTATTGTGAAAATAAGACTCCCTAGAGATATCTAGAACATGAAATGGAAGGAACACTATGATATTACAACAAAAAATAAGTTATCTTATAAGACCACTTTGGGAGATATAGAACTTTATACAAAGTCTCAATTTACCTTGTCACAATCATCAAGGAAAGGCCACAAAAAATCCTACTGAATAGGCAAAATTCTCGTAATTGGGAATGGCTTAAATCCAACTAGACAAATCAGCATTGAGGGGAGTGTAGTAAGCTAAAATATACTATTGATCTGAAACTGGCAGTGGCATACCAGCAGCAGCATAAAAAATGATGGTAAGTTCTAGTTCCCATCACAAGACTTGGAAAGGTAATATGTGTCCAAAACTTATGCCTCTTGCCAACAAGAACTAGACACCGTCCTACTTTCAAACAATGGCATATTTCAAGACAAGTCAGACGCAGACACATGTGTTGCATAAGGAACTGGCATGGTTTGCTCTGAAGGCGCAGTTAATGTTGTAACATGTATGACATCCACTGAAGATTGAGAAACTTTGATAGTAACACTAATATCTGACCAAAACATTTCAACATCCTGTATCCCCAAAACATTATCCCGACCTAATATAGATGTAGTTTAAAAGGCAAGAGGAACAATAGGAGCAGGGGAATGGGACACACGATAACTAGAATTTAACTTGAAACCAACACTTTTTATCTCACAGTTAGCGCCTAAAATTTTAACTTGTTTCTGCCATATGTAAAAAGACAGTTATCTGTTCCTCAGACAACCATTCACAATTGGGATAATTTAACATGGTGCAAATGACACTAATAAGAAATGCATTTCATATGAGCATCTCTTATTGACCTTAATGAACCAAGAAAAGCTAACTAACAAACTTAGAAAAATTCCAGAATAATTCATAATAAAGATGAAGTGAGGATAACCTTTCCCATTACAAAAGCACTACAGAAAAAACTAGATGGCAGTTCAGGTAAGATACGGTCGAATTAATACCCAATCCTTATAAAAGCTCTTTAGTAACAAAAGAGCTATTGTATGAAATGGACAAATTTTTCTTTATTTGGTTTAAGTGATTATCAGACATATTCCTTCCATTAGAAGAATAGCAATGAATCCAAGGTAAATTAATTTAAATAATTTAGATAAGAACTATGCTCCCTTAAACAATATTATTGAACACTGAAAAGGCCTGGATGACTGAAAATTTAACTTACAATGAGAGAAGCATAAAGATTTGCAAGTATTAGGAGGAATATCTAAAAGTCTACACTATGGTTCTCATAGTTCCCAAGAAGTATAGGAAATGCCTATGTTTATCAGGAATTGTCAAAGCTATTTGCAAAGGATCCAGCAGGGTTAACAAATAATTTTATCTTGATTTTGATTTATATTTGTAGTTTTTTCATATGTATATGATGCATAAATAACTTGATACACATTCCACTGTGTTTATCTCAATTGTGAGATAAGTAGTCTCTTCTGTTGGGTAGAATTTCAGACAGGGGAAGAAAGGATTACCATCTTCCCACGCCCCCTCTCATATCCTTTTAGATCTATAAGCACAGCAATGTTTATCTTTTATTGCTTTCTGTAAATTTAAGCCATTTTGAAATGGAATATCTATGTCTTAATGCAGTAATAAAATTAGTGAAATTGACACAAAATTCAGCCTAAAATTCTAAAAAATTGACATCTTTGTGGTTTTACAAATTGCATGTGAGAATACATCACTCGATAACATTGAAATATCAAAGGATTAATTAGTTATCAAATATTCATCCATACCTGCTATCAGAAGTTGGGTCTTTAGTTGGATCCTCATATAGCATGATTACAATTTGACTTAAGTAATTCAGCTCCGACACAGCTCCTACGTAATCCATAGCTCTGTACCACTGCTCATCCTTCTGTGTCTGTTGGAAAGACAGCTATTTAAAAAAACAATATCTTGCATATCATAATATGAATAAAACTTTGTTGACATATTTTTAAAATAATGTGACCCATAAAATAAATAAATGTATCTTCCTTAAAGAAAGTTACAACTTGAAGAAATTAAACATGAAAATTCAAACCTAAAGTTTTATAAACAATATTCCATTCTCTTTATAAATAAGAAAAGGAAAAGATACAAAAAATGTGAATACAGTATATACCAATTGTACCCAGAACTCTAGGGTACTACTTTAGATTATCATAGTCTCTTATTTAACTAATCATACAGCAAAAAGAGTGTTTTACTGAATTTTTTTGGCATCATAATTGCTAGGATAACTGACATGAGATTAGTTAATTAATTTTCATTTTAATTTTCAAGTATTCAAGATTAAAATTATAATTATGAAAACAAGCATTCTGTAAATATATTATTAATATAGCTAAAACACTTGAGAGAACTAAAAAATAAATTTATTTTGATAAAAAAGGACAACCACCACAAATTTAAAAACAGCAAAGCTTCCATTCATCAGTTCCAACTTTACGTCGCTCTTCTATAAGTAGTAAAATCAGCTTTACACTAAATAGTTTAGCAACCTCTGTAACATGCACCAATATCTAATGGTCGAAGATTGGTGGTGAGGGTTCAGAAGCAGCTCTCCAGTAGGAGATGAATAGGAGATGACTTAAAGGTACTAGTGGCAAGTCTAATACTGTACCAGCATGGTGAGCAGACTCCAAGATCTTCAACCAGCTTGGTGTTACAGAACACTGGATCTCACAGAAACAGGAATGTTTGGAAATTAAGAGACCTACACAATCCTAAAATTATTTGACGATCTCCGCCCCATGATATGTGACCTAACGCTTTCAGAATTTCTAAAACTTCTATACACTTTGTTTTAAAAATATTTTATTTAAGTGACTTGTTTGCAAAAGAAAAACTATAGTAAGGTTAAAGTGACCAACAAATAAAAGCTATAAACTGCTTAAGAACTTATAAATTAACTTACATCTAATAGGCCCCCAAATCGTAAGACAGTGAGCAAAGAATGGATGTGACTCTCACTGGTAAAATACAGCCGGGTCCTCACATGGCGGCCAGGACTACTCACTCCATACGAATAACTGTAAATGTTTGTGAGAGAGAGTAATTTAAATATCAGCCTTTTTCACATAAATACTAGATGGCAGAAGAAATAAATAAAATGGCTACATCCATTACATACCAAGGACAAAACATTCTCAAAAAAGAATATAGTACAGTAATTCTTAAGTAGTTTGAAAATTATCAAAGATATCAAGGAAACAGGGAAGCATAACTTTCAAATAGTATCGTAATTTTCTTTCTATCATAGTAATAAAAACAAAACTCACCGTGGATTTAGTCTATTAATACTTTCTCCCTGATTCTCTTCACTTTCTTCTTCTCCTATATTACGATGCAAATCTGCTCTTATTTTTTTCAGTAAAGGAGTGCAGATACCTTGGCCAATGGCTACTTTTTCTTGCTGAGTCATTCCATATTCCTTAAAACAAAAGAAGATTCAAGCGTAATCTAAATGGTCAAAAAAACTTTATCTAAAGTAATTCTATTTACTGTAATTACATATGCTTTCTCTTGCTTTAAAACAATACTAAAATGCACTTTGAATGAAAGAATACTTCTTTATTCACTATAAAAGGGATTTTGATGAAGGAAAAATCTATTTCTGGGCAAACACGTCTGAACATTCACGGGTGCTAACAAGGAATGAAGGAAGAAGGTTAGGTAGTGGTGATGGTGGGGGGGGGGGGGGGGGGCAGTAGCTGTAGTGAACGACACCTTGTAGTAACGGGGGATTTTGAGGAGGGAGAAGTCTAATTGGAAAGGGATCTCTGGTAGTGGTATCACTCGCCCCAGTTTTAATACCGACACCCTTTAGGGGTGAGCGAGATGAATATATTCCTAGCATTCCATGCAACTTTTTTCTCTGGTATATTTAGCAGTATTTATACCTTTGAAATGGTGCTTTAAGGAGCATTTCACGGAGCGACACAGGTTGAGTCCAGAAATATAATATACATAAAGTAATCAAAGGTTATATTCCAACTAAAAAATCTCACCTGAGGAATGACTATATCTGCTAGATATTTGGCACATTTGTACAACTCTTCAGCATGCTCAAACTGAAGAGTATGGTGATTATGCTGTACATCATACTTAATGCAGTCATATATATCGGGAATCTTAGATATATCAAATTTTCTACTTTTAGTTCTGAAGTCTTTCTCCAATTTTGCCCAACGTCGCTGCATAAGTTCCCATGATTCTCCATGATAGAGAGGTAACTCTGAAAAGATGAAAATAATGTACAAGTTTGTTAAAAAAAAACCACTTAAATGTCATCTTAAGTGAGATTAATAGGGGAGTGAATGAAGGGTGAAATCATATAGAAACACTAATATCCCATCAAATATTACAAAAATGTGATTCATGATAAAAAAAAGGATAACCAAACACACAACTAAATTCATATTTTGTGTATACAAACCATTATTATTTATAACTGTGAATACATGTCTAGTGAAAAAAAGATCTGCTACACTGATTGGTGATCTCTAGTTTTAGCTGACAAAACAACATACATGGACAGAAAGAAGTCTAAAATTGATTTTATATAATAACTGAGTTTCATTTAATCATTTTTGTACTTTTCTAAAATCAACTTAGGCATATTCTAACAACAGCAATTACCTAATGTTTTTATTTTGGTTTTATTGTCAGCTGATCTCAGGTGACGACAGTACCGAGAATATGCTCAGATATAATTAACAGAGTATCTTTGATATAATTTCATAACTTACACCAGCTTATATTACTTTTTTTTTCAAATTACTATACAGTTTATGTTTTTATTTTGTCACATAGTACATAAAAATACTGTAAAAATTCTTTCATAAAACATAGAACTTACCTTTAGTTTTCTGATCTTCCTTCCGAATCTTTATACGTTCATTAAGTTTCTTTATGAGTGCATCAACATGCTCGCACATTCGAACTGGATTTTGAATAAATTCTAAGGCAGTGGATATAGATCTTGAATGAGTTGGATTCAATTTTTCCATATCTTCTGGAGTTAAGTCATGATCTTGTTGCATGGCTTCATGTAAACGATTCTTCACCCTATAATAATATTAAAAAAAAAAGTTAAATTGCTAAAGACAGCCTGGTTTATGAACACTTTAATGTATAATATACTATACAGCTGGTTATAAGAAATATCTCCAAACTATTTATATTTATTCTTCATGTTTGTAATATTTTTTCAAAATATTTGATTAACATATGACATTTAGAAACTAAGTTAATTTTCTGTACTTGAATTAGGAAAAAATTTCACCAAGCTGGCATCATGATTTCCTGTAATTTACAAATTTACATTGCTTTAAAGGAAAAAATGATTGAATCCACCCCACATATCTATTTTAATAGCTATGATAGTTTATTTTTTTCTTTGTAAACAAACACTTTCTTTATCTCTAGACCTCTACGAGAGAGAGAGAGAGAGAGAGAGAGAGAGAGAGAGAGAGAGAGAGAGAGAGAGAGAGAGAGAGAGAGATTCTAATACAAAGCCCTAGCATAAATAGCCCAGGTAAATAAATACAAAGGCACCGAGAGTTAATGATAAAATCTATCATTTGATATTTACCTGTGAGTCATTATGCTCATATCTATGAATTGAGCTCAGAATAATAATGAAAAGCTCAAAAACCTATATCCTCCCATCAGAAGGCCATACAGTGCTGTATGGTGAGTCAGACAGTTGAGCTGAAAACGTTCTTGATGGAAATTTCTTTGTTGTACTGTAGGTCTTGGAGCATTATTCTATTTTTGGTCTCTTATTTTACATAACTAATTCAGCATTAGCAAGGTTTGTTTTCTACTATTAGGAGTAGGAGGCATATTTATGTTAAATGCATCATAAACAGGTTGCTGTTGGAACATGAAAACCTTTATAAACAAAAGCTTTCCTGAATGCTCTAATTGTTTGGATGAATAAATATCACAGTACTGCATGGTAAACTGGTAGCCTAGAGGGTATCTGGCAGAGATGAGAAGCATAAGAAAGAAAGGGTGATGTTTGAGAAAATAATTCAGATGAAGATATTATTTAAGTTACCTTAGACCTATTAAAGATCAAAGAAATAAATTTTATAAGATTAGGGATCTCTGGTAGTGGTATCACTCGCCCCATTTTCAATACCGACACCCTTTAGGGGTGAGCAAGCTGGATATATTCCTAGCATTCCATGCAACTTTTTTCTCTGGTATATTTAGCAGTATTTATACCTTTGAAATGGTGCTTTAAGGAGCATTTCACAGAAATAGATTTTTCCTTCGTCAAAATCCCTTTTTTCTTACTATTGTTATAGACTCTTGCCTTTTCTTCCAGTTACCTACATTGCGAGCTGTACTATAGGTAATCCTATAATGTACATACAGTACTACATTTTATACTAAATTTACGACTATAATCAAGCAACAATATTATGGTGCAAGTTTCTGGCAATAACCAATTGAAAGGCTCGTTATGCATCAAAACCTATCTTGAATTCCTTGAGTGAAACATCAGTCATTAATTTATAAAGAGCCTCAACCTTCAATCTCTTTTGAGCTTAAGCAGTAAGCTTCATCTGCCTCTTTTGCCTTAAGGTTATAACAGACAACTACATTCACCTCCTTGCTGGATTTTACCAATAGACCTCTTTCCCTTATGGGACTTCCATTTTTGTAGGAAGATTTTCTTGGGAAGAAATAAAATAGGAGTGTAAAATTAATCAAATATTTTGTTTTTTTCTGAAAACAATTTTGTATAGGATGGTTTTGTGGCTTATTCCTCATTTCCTAACTTATTCATGACAACTGAAAAATACCAAGACATGTACTCTGTATGTGTAAGATTTTATGGATAGTTCATAAATTTTGGCTTCATGGAGCTAAAAATACATTATCTTAAATAAATGCGAGTCCCTGATTTTTATAAAATCTTTTGTTCCATGCTCAACACATCAGAGAGTAACTTGGCTTCAAAAGCACACAGTACTTACATGCTCTGATGTTTGTAAGAATCACAGTCATTATCAAGGAGTCCATTTGTGTTAGCACTCTTAACCATCTGCACAAGTATTGGAGTGAGTTCTCCTTCAAGAGCAAGCAGTCCTTTGGCAAATGCTGCTGCTGTCATCTGAACACGTCCCTCATCACTCGCATAAATTTTGAGATCATGGCGATACGTCGAGTGAAGTCGAAGGAGACCCAATCCCTGCGTTCCAGCATATTCACCTGCAGAGAATAAGTGATTAAAATCATGGAGGAAGATTACCTTATTACAGATAAAAAAATACTATTATTCTCACTAAAATACTGTACCACAGGATTTGAATTTCAAGAAATGAAGGTGATAAGACTTTCCTCCACGTCATCAGTAATACTTTAAAGTAGACTAAAAAAAAATATGTATCCATGAAAACTCTAAATGCTTATCTTCTGTGCAACTGTAATTTAGTTGCTTTTAGTTTAAAGGCATATATAATTACTACCAGAACAAGTACAGTATTGTTCAAAAGGGATATTTCATATTAAATAAGCCATTTAAAAAGATGCAACATGTGATGATGAATTTAGGTCATAGCAATAACCAGTCATAATTAAGAAAATGCTATTAATATCCCAGTGAAAGCACCTTAAAGCATAGAACAGCATACAGTAGTTAATGGCTGTCATGAATAGAAAGTACAGTATATGCAAACATGAATAATTGAAAATTAGCATAAGCTGTCATGTAACTAGTTTATAAGATCTGCATTATACTTAATGTGTGTTGTGACTTACATAAGCTATAAAACCAGATTCTATAATAGCATCATCCACATTCAACATATTCATCTTCAAATCTTCAACAAATATTTACACCTTAATCAGGATATTATACAGACAGCACTGCAATGTTATTCTATGCAGACAAAGAAATAGAAATAAACAATGCATAACTGGTAAATTTTATTTACAGTATTTTTCAGGGTTAGGGTGCAGTTTGGTTCTCAAGGTCTTTCCAGTAGAGCCAATAACAGGGAATCTATTAAGACATGACGCAACAAAGAAATATTATCTTCCCTGCACCTGGGTCAATACATTTATGTGCAAGGCACAGACAGTGTGTGTAAAGGAATCCTCGAGTTTAGGCTTTACTGAACTTGTCACAGGACCTTCAAAGGTGAACTCATCTACTAACTGATGACACGTCATCCACTGAAAAGTATTACTAAAACTGTAGACAATGCTTATCTGGCAGCTTGTTTCTCGCCCAGCAACCATCTTTTCTTCAGTCGTCATAGGAGAAGGAACTTTTATTCACACGTCTAACTGACAAGTTTAGAGATTTTTACCTCAACTTCTAAGTATAGTTAATTAGGTTCCAAATTAATCCTTTACAGTATATA
This sequence comes from Palaemon carinicauda, assembly GCF_036898095.1. Taxonomy (NCBI): domain Eukaryota; kingdom Metazoa; phylum Arthropoda; class Malacostraca; order Decapoda; family Palaemonidae; genus Palaemon; species Palaemon carinicauda. Next base: position 9,635,363 of record NC_090764.1, read on the forward strand.
ATTTTAGCACTGTCTTCAGTATTAACAATGTTTCTCAATGGGTAACGTGTTGTTATTTGGTAGATGAATTCAGCATTGAAGTGATGAGATAAGTTTAATCAAGCCTGAACCAATGGAATTGCCTTACACACACTGAGATTGTGCCTTGCACTTTGATACACTGGCCCTAAGACAGGGAAGACAATATTTCTTTGGTATATCATGTTATCTCAAATTCCTTATTACAGCCTTTACAAGAAAGTCCTTGGGAATAACAAAGCACCTCCCCAAAATTAGGGTTCTCTTCAACAAAACCTGTTATTTGCTGGTGGCTGCTGGACTTTATTTTACAATTTAATATCAAATAATTGGTTTTTTTTCTGCATTCAATTCACATATTAGCACTTTTCAGTACATGTACCTTAACATTTGGCTGGGTAATTCTGACCTATTATTAGCTTAATAAAATAAAGAGAAGAATGCTTCTTGTACACCATATCCTTTTCTTGTTGATTAACCCTCAGGACATAAAAACCAAACTGGTGCAAATACAGATGCAGTATATATAGTTAAATATTTGTTTTTACAGAAAACCTTTCTGTACTTACAATATATAACCCATTCCATGCATTAAATAAAATCATAAATACATCAGTCCTCTGTAAAAAAATTAAGAAAATATCGGTGGTACACAACAACCCTTGAGAATACTTTGAGATCCTTAGAAGATCAGAAGCCAATTGCCTGTATTTCAGTCCCAGGGTTTATAGCTCTGATTTAGTTTTTATTTTTAATGAAATTCTTCCTTTCCTCCACAATTAACCTCCTTTCTTAATTGTTGTGAGAATACATTCATTCTTCTATGATTCTAAGAAAATGATTTCTTCACCAAAGCAAGATATTCAATGGCATTTGGAGTTTCCCTCAACATTTAAAGAGCCTTTGATGATGCATAGGATAATTTCAAGAAGGGAAATTATTGTAAATACTTTATTTTCAAAGGAGGATCTGCTTTTCTTTAGCTGATGCTTGGATGTCCAGTGTAGTGGATATTATGGTTCTAATGATAGTATGTGAAATCATATGGGGGTATATAGGATTCATTTTTTAACTTTAAGATATGGGTGACAACATCCCCTTGTTTTTATATGGAATAATACTGGAATACAGTATCAATTCAAACATCATTATCTTCATATTTATTTGGGGGGGGGATACTTGTATCTAAAAATTATTGACCATAATCAGTCAAGTTGGAGTCTTTCCTTCACTGACAATGTAAAGTATAGTAAAGGGATTTTGACAAAGGAAAAATCTATTTCTGGGGAGATACCTGTGACGCCCGGTGAAAAGGGTCCTTCCTTACACTTTTCTGATATAAATACTTCCAAATATACCAGAGAAATCTAAAGTATGGAATGCAGAGGTTACTACCCTCGCGCAAACACCCAGTGGGCGTCGTTTATAAAGCAGGGGCGTGTGAAAACCACTATTCACAGGCTGTCTTCCATTTAGATAATTCCTTCATCAAAGGGCCTTTTGGTTAAACTGATGAAACTCTGAACACTTTTCAACTAATTTCTTTCCTCAAACAAAAACAAACTGTCAATAAACAAATACCTTGCTTTACAGTATTTATCTTACATCAATTCACTACAGAAATATAAAACCGACATTGTAAATGTTTTACATAATTACAGCATGAGAAGCAAATGATGTGGTGATAAGAGTATTGCTGTCTCAAAACACACAGAAAACCATCAATCATACACTTCATATCTGATTTACTCCTTAGGATTCCAAATTATTCTGTGGTGGTATATAAAAACACCCAGTTCTGGCTTATTGGTTATGTGCTTAACCATTTTATTTAATAGCTTGCAGCAAATGTAATTTTTATGATTTACTGCTACTTTGGCATTGCAATGCTGAATGACTTACTTTACAGAATAAATTTATATATATATATATATATATATATATATATATATATATATATATATATATATATATATATATATATATATATATATACTGTATATATATATATATATATATATATATATATATATATATATATATATATATATATATATATATCGGTATATATATATGTGTGTGTATGTATGTATATATACTGTATATAAATGAGTACGTATACGTAGATATAAATATACATACATATATGGTAGCACCTCAGTTTACGAGTAACTGAATATGAGCAAATCAGTATGCGAGAATAAAAATTCAAATTACATTATGAAAATTATATCTGTCTACAAGTAAAGATTTCCCTCTGTATGATCATTTTTTGTGGACGAGTATGAATATGACTAGCACACAATGCGCAGAAAGCAGTTGCACGGTGTTCATAAGTCATCCACACAGTGTTCACGTGATTTATTAGTGTGTGGTTTTATTTCACCTACGCTTTCAGAGTAACACTTGTAACAGCATCCCCTACGCTGCTACTATTACTAGCTAAGCTACAACCCTAGTTGGAAAAGCACGATGCTATAATCCCAAGGGATCCAATAGCAAATATAGACCAATGTGGAGTAAGGAGAGGAAATATGGAAACAGATAGAACACTGTGACTGACAGTACCCTCAAGCAAGAGATCTATAATCTACGACAGTGGAACACTATGGTGCAGAGGCTATGGCACTACCAAAAACTAGAGAACAATTCTGATTTTCAAGTGTCCTTCTCCTAGAAGAGCTGCTTGGGCTCATAACAGGTTCTGAGCCTCTTGAACATTTCTATTTAATCTACTCTCTCCTTTTAGGGATACCAGTACAACACACTTGTACTATAGTCAATTCTTTTTAGTGAGGCAGATTTACACTGACTCTCAGGGGTGCCCTTTTAGCTCGGAAATGTTTCCTGATCGTTGATTGGTTAGACAAGATAATTCTAATCAATCAGAGAGCAGTAAAATTTTCCGAGCTAAAAGGGCACCGCTGCGAGTCAGTGCAAATGCGCCTCATTAAAAAAAATTGAGTAAAGTTCAGAAGAATTATCAGAAAATGGATGATTTAAACATTTGAAATATTCTAAAATATCAGTTAAATCTCTTTGAGCTCTAACAGAATTTCTAAATCTTACTTTAAGGATGCTAAAAAAATTATTTATATATACTAAGGTGGAACCAACAAAAGAATTTAATTATATGTTTCTACTCGGACCATCTTTAGCAAGGAACAAACACTTCCTATTCTCCAAAAGAAACTGCTTTGCATACTGGATTAGTACATTTTGTAGTGATTCCACATCTAAATTTGCTTTCAAATATAAAAATTTGATCTAGGCACTAAAGGAAGAGTATTGTACTCACCTAAAAGCAACCCAACGTTAAAGACCTATTATTATTATTATTGTAATTATTATTGTTATTATTATTATTATTTGCAAAGCTACAACCCTAGTCGGAAAAGCAGGATGCTATAAGCCAGTAGGCTCCAACAGGGAAAATAGCCTGCTGAGGAAAGAAGGAAACTACAAGAGATGTAATCAACAATTAAAATAAAATATTTCAAGAACAGTATCAGCATTATAATAAATCTTTCATTTATAAACTATAAAAAAATTTAAAAAACAAGAGGAAGAGAAATAAGATAGAATAGTGTGCTTGAGTGTACCCTCAAGCAAGAGAACTCTACTGCAAGACAGTGAAAAACCATGGTACAGAGGCTATGGCACTATCCAAGACCAGACAACAATGGTTTGATTTTGGAGTGTCCTTCTCCTAGAAGACCTGCTTACCATAACTAGAGTCTCTTCTACCCTAGTTTTTATTTCAGGATGAAAGAGAAAAACAGTAAATGAAAATATCACTTGAAGGTAAAGGTGTCTGGTTTTCTGGTTTCAGTTCCAGTTGTATCAGAATAGAGCTCACCAGAATGTCAGCCGGGCAAGCCCAAGCTCCCACTGTGGTGCCCAACCAAAGCAGTGGCCTCTCCAGTAAACAGCTTAAACTCACGGTCTCAGACTGGGATCACTCTGCTGCCATGCGAATGCTAGGCAAACATGTTACCACTGTACTAGTCACCAAAGACTTTAGATTAAACTTATATAATTCCAAAACCCTCGTCATAAGTTTACAAAATAAAATTTCATGGAAATTTTGTGATTGTTAGAAGAATGCTTGAACAGACAGTAAATTACATTTGTCATTCTGTTTTTCATCAGCTATTTCCTTAACAAAGAATGTAACCAGAAGAAAACTTTCTTTGTCATACAAATTTCAAGGGAAGATTCATTGATGGCAGTCCTCATTCTGCTCCTTGTCTTTATTGTAAGGAATTCTTTTACAAGTACTTTGGTATACCTTCTCTAAGCCCTCTGATAAAAGGTATTAGAACAGCTTTGTAATCTCTTCCTTATCTCTCATCTACTCATTTATATTTCACTTCTCTTCAACCATCCTTTAACTGATTCCTAACTGCTAGCCATCACATCCTACTGTCATATCTTTACAACCCAGAAAAAAAACTTGAAACACTGACCTACCGAATTCAGTTTTAGATTATACATTACTGAGTAAGGAGTGTCTCACATACAACATGAAATCTGAACAACCCTACTTCATTAAATAGGTTGATATATTATGACTGATTTGGTGCAGTAATTTTTGTCTTTTACCTGATGTATTATCACCAAATTTTTTCACTTTAAATACCATCAGCCTCACAAAGAGATATTTGGTTATGGTAATAAAATAGTCTATACTTTATGCAAATAAACTTATCATTTTTTAAACATTCAATGTTAGTAATACAAAACTGCTTTTTTAAATAAACACATCAATAATACATTCATATTCTAACATTCATGGTCTAAAAAATCCTATAACCTAATATTTTGTCATACAGCATTTCTCTTAAAAAATATTTCTAGAAAACTATTTATTTTTTCATTCAAATTCCTTCACACAAAAGGAGAAGTACCGGGTAAGTCCTTGAATTACAATGGGTTCGACTTACAACATTTTATGGATACAACACAGCTCCCATAAAAGAATTGTATTATTTTTTGTTACTAGGTTGAATGTTGTGTTGAATGGATAATTACTTAAGGAAATAGATAAGTTCAAGTACATGGGGTCTGTTGTTGCTGCAAATGGTGGAGTGGAAGCAGATGTACATAACAGAGTGAATGAAGGAAGTAAAGTGTTGGGGGCAGTGAAGGGAATGGTAAAGAATAGAGGGTTAGGAATGAAAGTAAAGAGAGTTTTGCATGAGAAAGTGATTGTACCAACTGTGATGTATGGATCAGAGTTGTGGGGAATGAAAGCAACTGAGAGACAGAAATTGAATGTGTTTGAGATGAAGTGTCTGAGGAGCATGGCTACTGTATCTCAATTAGATAGGGTTAGGAACATAGTGCAGGTGAGAACGGGTGTTAGAAATGGTCTAGCAGCTAGAGTGGATATGGATGTGTTGAGGTGGTTTGGCCAGGTAGAGAGAATGGAAATTGGCTATCTGCTGAAGAGGGTGATGAATGAAAGAGTTGACAGGAGAAGTACAAAAGGAAGGCCAAGGTATGGGTGGATGGATGGAGTGAAGAAAGCTCTATGTAATAGGAGGATAGATGTGAGAGAGGAAAAAGTGTGCTAGAAATAGGAATGAATGGCGAGCAATTGTGACATAGTTCCGGTAGGCCCTGCTGCTTCCTCTAGGCACCTTGGTGACCGCTGAGGTAGCAGTAGTAGGGGAATCAGCATATGAAGCTTCATTTATGGTGGATAAGGTGGGTGGGCTGTTGCACCCTAGCAGTATCAACCAAACTCAGCTGCATCCCTTGTCAGGCTACCCCAAAAAATTGGGGTAAGTGTCATGGTAAATAGATAGTACATTTGTCTTCCATGTGTGTTTTACTCGTAGTTTTGTTTCCATGTCATAAAAGGGATTTTGACGAAGGAAAAATCTAACACGTCATAGGATTGAATCTCCATTGTAACCCAAGGACTTTGTGTATTTAGTTTTAATACAAAAATAACTTATGTTTCACATAATTAACTTTTAAAAATGGAAATAGTAAGTGTTAGTAACACAAAACTGTTGTTTCATACAAACCCATCAATAATATAATCGTACTACAATATTTGTGACCTCAAACATCCCCATAACCTAATATTTTGTTAAACAGATAAAATAACAAGAAAAATGTTAGTTTCAGACTGCAAGCCCACCTAGACCCTCATGCACCAATCACTCGCCTTCTTCCCTATTTAACTAGTCTAAAAATTAGGCTGTTTAATCACCAGAGGAGTTTTGACTGATGCCAGGAAGTAGAATACACAATGCCCATGTAGAAAATGTCTAACCTTGTCACCCTCAGTCAGATTTTCCATGTGGTCCTTGCTCACGCTCACCACGAATGAGAACCCTTAGGTTGTTAGTGTTTGTGGGAGACAGGAAGCCATACGAACCTTTCTTCCTTATTTCCCACTGCTTTCTCATTACAATAGGTAGAAAGTAGAAGACCATTCCAATGTGAAGAATCAATGCCTGGCAAAGCAATAACAACAAAAGCTTGGAATGTCTTTGGCAATTACTATCCTACCAATTATGGTCTCAATGAATGCTGACATCTCTTTAGATGTTCATCATTCCAGAAGGTCCTTGAAACAAGATGAGCTACTTCGATCATTCTTATAAGTAGGCCATGAGCACCCATAACCTCTGAATGGTTATGGCTTCTGACATAGGGAATGGCCACGACTTGATGAAGAAACACTGGAATGCCTTCGACAATCAATATTCTACCAATTATGAATTTAGTGATATTTAAAATCTCTGCTGAAATTCACCTTGCCAGAAAGTAAAACTACAATGAGGAAAACCTTGTGGAAAAAGAATAATTCCTTAGGGATCCCACATAACAGCTGGAGGTGAACAGAATCATTGCCTGTATATACCAGGAAGGTAAAAGTTGACACCTTACTCCAAAAGGTGAGATATGTTTGATGCATTAACTTTTACAAGTATCGTACTGTCTCTGCTCAAGGACTGGACACTGGTCATGGTCAATGCTGGGAAAGCAGTCATAACTGAAGTTAAAGCAGATCCGATATATTTCAGTCTTCTTTGGTTGGGTCACGTGTGAGTTTTTTAAGGCCACATGAACATCAGGTGGACAGCTAATAAACAGAGCAAGAGTTGAGTGAGAAGTCTGGTCAGCATGCAATTCAAAAGTCAAGCAATCATAATGCAAAGCAGGCAGAGCAGGAGATGGCAGGGTAGGGGGTGAGACGGTGTACCAGTTGAGGAGTAGACAAGCTTAACAGTGAACGGACCAAAATAAGCAAGGTGGCCAATGACCAAGCAGGTTGACTTGGCTGGTAACTGGACTGAGCTCCATAGCTGATGACTGAACTAGGCAGCACTGTTCCTTGTTGATGGAATACCACATGGAAACTGCAGAGTCTTGCCCAATATCAAATAAAATAAAGACTTTATGCAAATATAAAAAAGAACCTCAATAATACTCTGAATATTTTGACTACCTAACCCCTCTTCATAGACAAATTGACCCAATAGTTGGGTTGCAACTCAAGCAATATCTCACATGTGCAGTCAAGCAAATATATTACAAAAATTTTAGCTATTGTGTAAGAGGTCTAGAAACTAAATGAAAGCATGGCAGGCATAACCTGGAAGACCTTTACAAGTTTACTGTGAGATACAGTACTGAAAGACACGCAGAAATCACTTCACAAAAAATACAACACTAAAAAAAGGAACATAATTCCCAGAGGAAAACTGCCAAAGTTATATACAATACAACATGGGAAAATCATTAAGGCAGTTTACATAAGTATTAATACTATATAAAGGGATTAGTATATCACTAAATCAGCTGGAAATACATTTTACAAATCACAATTAGGCCTAAAGGTAGAAAACAGAAGTAATTAATATGTATAAAATATTGTAGTAGCTAAAATTATAAAAAATAGAATTAGTGAAACAATACTTACAAATAAACAAACTACTTAGTGATAACTAGATTAATTTAATATCACAAAGAAACTGACACCAAAACTTTAAAACAAGTAGGCTAGGATTGTGCACATTACTTTTAAAAACAATGAAAAAAAATTATGAAATATTACCATGAAAAACAGACGTGTAATTCTCAGGATGTGAGTTTACAAAACTACCCACAATCAGACACAACATAAAGCTGATGATAAAGATGTTAACGCCACTGAATGAAATACCAAAAAAGGTGTAAAAATTACCCTTTAAATTATCACTGAAAAAAGGAAACAAATAACTAATGAACATTGGGATAAAAACTATCATAATACCATAATGAAAAAATAGCAATCCTTCAGTGAGAAATTATGAGCAGAGTTGCAAACAGTGCTGCAACCTTACAAGAATAAAGGGAAAAAAGTATGGCAAGTAATCAATGGGTACTGGGATTGAATATAAGGCAGAAAAATCTTTAGTTTGGAGGAATTTGAGACCACAAATGCTGGCATATATATATATATATATATATATATATATATATATATATATATATATATATATATATATATATATATATATATATAATTGAATGGGTTTGGATGCAACATGCTAATATAGCCAGGGGCATATAGGCTGGAGATTCAATGCCGCTCCTCTCGATGGGGATGGAAAAGAGCTATACTGTAGAGTTTCTTTAGCACAGATTGGGTGTTATCAAGCATAAAGTTGAAGAGATATTAGATTCCTTTAACCCTTCAAAGCAATTACTTGCCACTGAAAATGACCACAATTGTGAAAAAATCATTCCCACTACAAAAAGCACAAACCATATATCAATTGCCGGCTTGGTTATTGGGCCGACAGTACATTTGAACTGGTTGCAGCCGAAGACACAAGGGAAGTCTTTTGACAGGAGAATGGGTAGGGCTACTTGCCTGCACCTGCTACTTGTTATTACCTACATTGTTAACAAATTCAACAACTTGTCCAGCTCCTCTGAAGGCACTCCTTACATCAAAGGATGAAAGGTAAGAACAAAACACTTTTCATACAGCTATCATCTCAAGAATACATTAGGTTCTCGATTTACAAAGTCTGGTCTAATGACATTTCCTAGATATGATGCCTCTCCAATAGGCTACCATGAAAATGTATTTTGACTGACATTGCTCGTGTTATTGTTAAGAAAAGTGTGACTAGTTTACACAAATGAAGTAGATCACTATACAGTTTTATTGGTGAAAGTAAACACATAAACATGGTGCCTGAGCATATAAACCAGCCTCTTTAGCATCCCTCATTTGTGGTTGCTGTGCCAATCTGTCTTCTTGTTGACTTTGTGGTTGTGCGTGAACTGTTCAGGATGGTTGTTACCTCTGTGCTTTTGTTAGTAACATGTTGCTCTTTATTATGCTCCAGAGAGTAAAGTAATGATAATTGTGCATAAAAGAAAAGGAATGCCATCACTATGGAAGTGAGAAAAGAGATTGTGAAAAGGGAAAAAAGGGGATAAATGCCCACAAACATCAGTTTTATACTTTAACTTAGGCATTCAACTGTCACCAAGATTATCAAAGATAAAGATTGTATCATTCATCCCTTGAATTGAACAGCTCATACAAAATCGACAGTGATTATGAAGAAGAGTAATGGTCTCATTTTTAAGATGGAGATATTGTTAGTTCTTTGTTTGGATGAACAGAGTCAACAGTATATCCCAGTGAGCTTTATGGCAAATCCGGTAAAGCAAAAAGATTGTTTGACAAATTGAAAAAAAGTATAAGGGGAAGGGAGTGAAGGTGAAGAGTTTGTGGTCTTACTTGACTCTGGGATCATTCAAATACCTATTCCACAATGAACTACGCAATTCTAGTAGCGATAAAATTTAAATAATTTATCCTAAAAACTAACTCAAAACTAGTCTTTTTAATAATCTACTTTAAAAATGTTACTAAACTGTTTTCCAATTGACTACTGTACTTAATACTTACGGAAATTGATATGTATGAGATGAGATGAATTGTTCAAGAAAGAGAGGTACTGTACTAATTTCTTCATTCACCCCATAAAATAAAAAAAAATTAGATGAATTAGCAGCTAAGCCTATAAGCAAACTATGCACACAGCCATTCACACAAGATGTTATCAAACAGATTTAGTGAATCTTTGTACAAAGAGATGCAGAACAAGGGAATCATAGGATTGGCCACACCAACAACACAACAATAAGAGCTGTAAAGAGTGCTTAATTCACAAGAGGAGCAATAAAATTTCTAGACTACCATCCCCATGAACAAGGGATAAGTGGTTGCTTAGAAACACTTACTTCATTTGGAACAGTGATATAAGAATTATTTGCGGGAGGGTGGGCTGTGGCACCCTAGCAGTACCAGCTGAACTCGGTTGAGTCCCTTGTTAGGCTGGAGGAACGTAGAGAGTAGAGGTCCCTTTTTTTGTTTTGTTTCATTTGCTGATGTCGGCTACCCCCCAAAATTGGGGGAAGTGCCTTGGTATATGTATGTATATAAGAATCAAGAAATCCATCTCAATCTTCTACCTTGCAAATTCTAGATGTCTATAAGAGTGGCTAGAAATACAATATGAAATGCGATGTTTTCGTAGAAGGGTCAAAAGTAAATATATAATTTGAGGCTCTGTGAGAGGATCTTAAACCTAGGAGGTGCACCACTGGCTACTACTACTTCAGGAGTTAGGCTAATGTTTGAACCAGAGCAGGTTAGGCCTGAAATATAACTCTGAATTGGAAACTAATAGGAAGGTTATAAAGATCCAGGTTACAAACTCAGTCTTCTGTCTCACAATCTAGATGTCTAAGAGAAGGATTAGGAGTGCGAGAATCCAAGGGTTTACCAGTAGAAGGAGCTTAAGTAAATAAGGAAATAGAGGATCTACGAGAGGATCTTGATTCTGTACGGCACAGTGAACATTCAGAACTCTTAATAAATGAAACACTATGACCATCACATATGACTAAGGAAGTCAGATTAGGGTAAGCAACCAGCCAGGTAAATCATCCTTACCACTTACAAAGGAAGGATGCGGTGGCCTTTTGAGGTTAACAAAGGAAGTTGAATAACTTAAGAACTTTTAAGGCTCGTCACTAACAAAATGTGGCTGGTGGCTGGTTAAGTGAGTATTTGGCATGTCAAATTATCATTAATTTGCAATAAATAACTAGCTTAGTCTTCTCTGGATTTTGCCTTAAACTAAAAACCAGTTCCATTAGCACTTGTATTTCAAAAATACTTTCCATGAGAGAAAAAGTGAGGCATCATACTCCTCTCAACAGTTATCTATGAGTAAAACATAATGCTATCCCTGTGCATTGCCAACAAATCCAGCAGGGAACATAACTAAAACAACAAAAACCCACAATCTGGAAGGGGATGCATCCAACACAAATACAAGAGAAAAACTGAAAAACAGAGCCTATGACACTCATTGCCATTAACCGCTAAGGTGTTTCATTACTTTCCTAGAGGTCTGTATCTATAGAAAGGAAAAACAAATTGGAAAATTTTTATTAAATTTTGGGAGTAAACCGAGCTTCCGGAAAAGAAGCAATATGAGCATCAGGAGAGAATTATAAAAATAATCAAGTTTATTCCAGGTATACATAAATAGCTACCCTACTGATATTATTTGCCCCTTTTCAAAATAAAGTTAATCAATGAATAAAAAAATAACAAGTAACTCTGATAACATGTAGCAATGTGACACGTTTTTGCACAATACATTTGTTATATACTGTACTGATATATTTTTATCTCAGTCCAAATGTTCCTACATTCATCAGTCTCTTGTTTGTCACTCACAAAAAGGGTAGTCTCCTAATCGTACACATTTTCATTCACATATATATCCATATGGGGGCTCTTACACTTTGATTCATAGCCCCCAATATATGTAATAGCTAAAAACCATCGAACTCAATGTCTCTTCAAAATACAATTAATGAGAAATGAAGATAAGATATGAAGAACTGGAATATGGTAGATCCCAAACTGCTCCCCCCATAAGTAAAACATTGCCAGCAATGACTATAAATCCATACAAGTCATAGTATGAATCTTGATTCATTTCCAAAATCTTGTACTGCACAAAGATGGAGCACCGAAACTAAAATTGGTGCCAAAATTTTGTTTTACATAGACGTTCTTGAGCTGAAATGCCAGATTCAAAGCATATCTACCTTCTCTTTCTAGATGAACCTATGGTATTTCCTTGATGCTGGATAGATACAGACATGGAACTATGCTTCCTCATTGTTGACAGATGATAAAACATCCCAGTTCTGGATAGTTCACTGCATGGACTCGACCATCTCCATTCCAACAGGAGATTGCCACATAAAATTGCTGGGAGAGCTAAGAATGACGATCAGTCCTCAACACCCCTCTACTTACAGAACCCTAAATAGTAGATAGTAAACAATAGAGTAAGTAGGGTGATCTACCTCATACCTCCTGTTTCCAAATAGATTTCAACACAGAACTATTATGTTAAGCCTAGAAATCTACCAGGAGCAACATGAGTATGACACATACAGTAAACACTATCCTGTAAAAGAATCAATAAGATTGTGTCGATACCTGCTACCCATGGCCTTGCTTTTATCACTAAAGGCCCAAATACACTGTCAATCATGATTGTACAATGTCCGTGTTTGTGCAAGCATATTCTTTGTGAGAAGAAGTGATTTGAGTGTTTGCAAACATTCAATCACACCCCCTCAAAATGGATATGCATGCACAAACACGGATATTGTAGTCATGATTGACAGTGTATTTGAAGCTAACAACAATTTCTAGTATTTCTAGCGACAAGCCAACATTGAAAGAACTATCACTGAAGGAGTACCATCTTTATATTGTGCTAACCCCCATGCCATAAATTATCCTCCTTTCATGGACTGAGAGGGCAACTGCAGCCTCCTTACTGGAGTTGTATTGTTAGGGGTAGGAGGAGAAGACCGTGAGGACATGCCTGGCTTCCTCTGTTGTCTAGAGTATAGAAGAGGTGATTTGGCCTTAGAATCAATCTACTGTGTGTGGATTGATGCTGTTCATATGACAGCATACTGCTGGTGTTAAGCATTTTGCTCTGAAAGCTACCTTACAACGTTCTCTTGGAACAGGAACGTGTCGAAAAGATCAGGGACTCTTATCTAAAAGAGAGGTCTAAGAGGTTTTTATAGTCATCCTTCTTTCATGTCCACACACCTAGCATCCAGTATAAAATAATACATATAGGCAGATTGGATGTATGGCTAAGTACGTGTCATCCTCCTATATTGGTAGCCTCTCCCGATAACTTGGCATTAAGAAGCAAACGAATGTACTGTAATGGCTTCCAGCACCAACTGGTGTCAGTTAGACATGGATAAGAGCACGAAGTAGACATAAGATAACTGTCCCATGTACTGGTTTCACATCCCATCATTTGAAGACTCATTCCACAGCAATGTCTGAGATAGCAGTAACCACATGCAAGTTGAATACACTTAATGCAAGGGACATATTTACCTAAACCAATGAAATTTAACAGCTAAGGCTTTCTTTTAATCTTTTTATGCCTTTTCATCTTACAAATCTTGCAACCTCAGTAAGCCAAAACAGTTGCATCTTAATCCACTTCTCCAAATGCTAGAAAAAAAAAAAAAAAAACGTCTTTTGAAAGTCAAAGCAGGCATGTGGTTATGATTGGCATCTTAGAAGTCTCAAAATTCTTCTGAGTAGTGGTTTGTAGATCAGCTGGCTTTTTATTCAGAGTTGCAGGAGAAAACCCAATTTCTAGTGTATTTGCCTTATTTTCCTCTTACATAAAGTCACTAATAATAGGATGTCACTGAAGGAACACAAGGAGGAAGAGGTGGTGCACATAAACCTCTTCTTGAGAAGGTGACCCATGGCAAATACAAATCACCATCATTATGAATGTTCTTATGCCAGCTCTTCCCTTTCATTCTCCCTCAAACAGTCATGAGGCTGACTACTACTAAAAGGCTTTTTACAGTTTATATCAAGGGCTGAAGAAAGTAATAGGAACCTGTCATAGTCCTATGCATGAGAACTCACAGTGTAATTCTTTCCACAATGGGAATGTTCAAATTTTCTGTTGCAGTCACAACTGAAAGGACCTGTTTCAGAGTGGTGATGATCATGGAGTTGATGTCAAAATGTATCAAAGTTTACATTCTTATTGCCTTTAGATTAGATACTAGACAGCAAAACATATTTCAAAAACTGTCATTTGATAGATAACATGATGAAGATTTTAATTGCATATTTGGAATATATAGCACAAAACTGAGGCCTGTGAAGACAATCATTACCCAAGTGTATCTAAGGTAAAAACCTTGAGTTACATTATGAGATAAAATTTAAAAGAAATTGTACAGCAAGAAGGAAGAAAGGAGGCAAGAACGGAGGTAAAAAGGAAGGATAAAAAAGCAAGTGCAGTTTGTGGCATAAGGGGCACTGCTAAAACCCTCAAGTAAAACCTAAAGTACACTGCATGGGGTGCATTAATGGCACTATCCCTCTAGAAGGCATTTGTTGGAGAGGGGAAATTATTAAATAACGAAAAAATCTAACTAAAGTAAATCCAAACTAAAAACATCTAAGTTCTAAGAGTGAACAAATATTAATGACTAATTGTCTTGGAAATTTTGAAAAATACAATACTGTAAAATAACAAAAATTGTATTTCAAACTAATTTTCAAATCATTGTTCTCTACACGATGCAGTACTTTCCAATTGAAAAATGACTGGTATAAACAGAACTTTTTATGTGTATATCTAACATAGAAAACAAGACTCGCTTGTGAGACATTGTAATACTGTATGTATAAAAAGGTAACATAACACAATATAAATATAAATCATATACAGTACTGGAGTTTTTCAAATGCTGTAAAAGTGGTAAATTCTGGGGAATGAAAAAAGGTTAATTACTTACAGATAGATGACCTTAGAAAACTGTTGATCAAAGAATTAAATCTTGGTGACAGTAGCTAAAGTACTAACCAAATGTAGAACTTGTACTGACACCAATCACTAAATGCACCCATGTAAAATAGGGCTGAAATGAGCCATGGTTTATGGAGAATAAAAAATTAATTAATAAAAAGCATTGCTATTGAGATAAGCACCTGGCAAACTGTGAAGACAGGCATTAGCAGACCTGAAGGTTCACAAAAAGTAAAGTTATTGTTTGAAACATGTCTGTCAATCCTGATGGAACATATATCGAAAGACTAACTTCTGTCTGACAGACAAGAGACTAGTGAGCATGGAAACACACAGGACATGCATACGAGCATATGTATATGATTAAAGAGTTTGTGATGAAACAAATGAAATACAAAGCCAGATAAACCCATTCGGCTATCCATGACTTTTTTTAAGAAACTAATAAATACATCAAAATTTGGATTTTTTCTCAGGCCAGCAACCCAGCCATTTCCATGTAACTGATTAGTACCATAAGTGAAGAATCTTTAATGAATCATAACACTTGACAACAAATATTCATCAAAACCATACCACAAAAGAGATCTGTTAAGGATAACTCCCCTTTTCTTGAGTCATGATTAAATACATGTAGTTCACAGAATGCATTGATCTATGTTCAATTCTATCTTCTTTTATCTTTTGTAAGGTAGTCAACGGTAGGAGCTACTAAAAAAAAAAAACAATTACATCTTCATCAATCTAATTAAGGTGGGTATAAATAAAATTAAAAAATAATTGTTAATAATGTTAGTGTTCTTCCAAGCTACAACCAAAACCATCTAAGAACAGTATTCTAAATAGCTTACTAACCAAATTAGGATATGAACAACAAATTTTTCTTCCCAAAAGTAGCTATTATAGCCCTGAACCATAACCAGTATTCATATACCCTTTCTTGAGGAATTAACACTAACACCAATTTAAATAGTATTTACCACTAATTATACAGTATTATACTTTACTTTTTTTATTGTGAATCCCATAAAAGCAGTTACCCTACTGCCATAGAAAACTTCAAACAAGAATTATTCTTAAAGATTCATTTCATGCTGAAGATGAGCATAAACACATTCTAGCCTATCTTATTACAGACTTCCAAATGAATTTAACTATGATAAATAAATAATGATGAATAATAAAGCTCTCAGTAACGAGCAATCCAGCATGAAAACGCAAGGAATCCTTTTTCTTATTTTGCATTTTTACCCATCTAACTTCCTTATTCAGTACTCAATTTGGCAAAATCTAACAAGTGTGAAAAGGTTGCAAAATACTTTCAATCCCTGTTACTTCCTCTGAATCTTATGGAGCCAAATGGCAATCAAGGTAACAGGCATGATTTTTATTTGTCTGATAATTTTCCAGAGAGGTCTAAAAAACAAAATAATTTATTATGTACAGTAAAGATGTGTCTGAATTAATCAAAAGTGATCTTCACAGAACAATTTAGACTTTATGAACAATACTATCAAACTAGCCAAATGATTATTTATAATACAATGCATCTTATTTTCCCCCTTTAAAAAGTTTAGATATATACCAACACCAAAGAAAAAAGAAAATGAAAGAAAACACAAAAAACAATCTAGATAATATATACTATTTTTAGAGGGAAAAACTCGTGACCTTTGAAGTAAAATAATGAAAACTAATATAACAAGGAAGAAAGATCTATACAAAATAAATTATACATACAAGCAACATGTATTACTATTCCCATGCTAAAAAATGCCATAAATACTATCTATTCAACAAACAGTGCACGGCCATTATGCATAAGCACAAGAATACCAATATTAAGCAAGAGAGCAAAAAAGGATAGTTTAGCAACTCTAGCAGTATCTACAACACAGTCCACACCGACAAATCTCCTAAGCTAATCTTTAAAGAAATTCTAAAATAACCTTTTGCTGTGAACATTTGTTCAACCATGGAAAATGAATACCCGAGTATGATAAGCTCAGTTTTCTATAATTCTGAAACTACTGTATAACTGAGAAGTTAATTTAGCAGATTCAAATACTAAATTTACAATAAAAATGAAGGTAGTGATAAAAGATCTGAACTAATTTACTCCCTGATAAGTTCACGGTTGAAATATTCCCATCAGCAAGAGGTTGTATTTTTCCCCTGTACATGATGAAATATTTACTCACATCCAGTTACAGATTCTTCAATCCACTCTGACCGTTCTGAAACATAGTTACATTACTGATCACATTACAAAAAAAATACTCATATTACTGTGGCAACTATTCTCAATTTTCAGACCCTTTCAGTGTCAATACTTTGGATAATTTGGTTCATCTAATTTTTCATTGCCAATAGCCAATTCTTTCGATAACTTGCTTTATCTAATTTCTGTTGCTGATAGAATAATATTCAAATGTTTAGTTAACCTACATTATATACCTAGACACACTGAAAGGGTTCATTATCAAAACAGAACTAATAAAGTATCACAAATGTTTTTATTTAAAAAAAATATTATAACAAAATTTTAAGCTCCAACTGCAAGTTTCTTTTTTAAATTAGCAGTTATATTAACAGAAGTATTTTCTATGAGCCATTAATTCAATGATAAAAAAGCACCAGAAAAGTAATGTATTCACTGCAAACGAATTTACCATTTTCTACGAAAGAGGAAGCTAAAGAATTAACAAAATTATCTAATTATTCTACCAAACACAAAATTTTGAGCTTCTTAAGAATGTAATCATTCATCAATATTCTTGAATAAATACAAAAACTAATGATGAATGAAACAGGCCAAATTTGTATAAACAAGATATACTTCATTAGTTTACTGCATATACAGAACAGACCTTTCCCAATTGTCCCAATTTGTTGTCATACCACATTTTCTAATCATATAACATCAATACATAAGATTTTCTTTCCATATGGCTTGATATTTGAGAAAGGTTGTCCCAAAAGCTGACAACTTCTATTTCGATAACCATACCAACTTCTTATTTGCACAAGTAACAAGTTACTGTACGGTGTTATGAAATCTGGCATTATTGCATGTAAAGGGAATGCAAACTAGATGCAAATATGTATGTAGAGATGAATTACCTTCAAAGTAATTATCATTAACAATATATCTCGAGCCCCCATATAAGCAATCTACCTACACACCTTAGATATGGGTGGCTGAAGGAATCTGCTACATGAGCATGAAGGTTCTCTTATAAGCCATAGCAATGGCAGAAACATAAAGTTGTACGACATGACTGACCAGCATAATGCAGCATCGTAAAAACTCCCAAAGCAGTAAATAAGGTGAGTTTCACTCTTAGATGACTAATGTCACAGCTCAGAAATAATTATAAGTTTAATGATTTGAGTAGAACAAAATATATGGCTTAAAACCAAACAAAAATAAATAACTGCCACCTGTCTAACTTCAAGTAAAGATGGGAAACTACTAACAATAACCCATATCTTTAATAAAAAAAATCTGTTTCTCATTCAAGGGACAGAAAAAGAAGCCTTGATAACCTAAACAGTTTAGGTGGCAAACATCCTGCTTAATCCAACTGCTTGAACTTTTCTGAACATTTTTAAATTTTCTAAAAGATAAATAACTGAGGAGAAAATTCACAAAACCAGGAGCATGCTCTATGCAGACATTGTTAGAGAGGCCTGTGGTGCTCATGAAAAAAGGTGGAGGAAGGGCAAGGAGCGTGCAGTGAAAATACACAACTTGCTTGCACACTAAAATAGAAATACATTCTGCAACCTGAATATGCTAAAATGAACTGCAGTGGCTTATAAAGATTAATGCTTCAAATCCCAGTCCTAGGTTCTGTTTGAATGGTTCGAGAGATCAAGGTTCCAGCTCTATCAAGAAGGGTCTGCCTTGGGAAGTGATTTATTAGGCTGAGATCAATGATTATAAGCAAGCCTCTCATCAACTTAGGAACAACAAACATGTGGTTGTTGTTAAAGCATGGAAACTATCAACATAATTATTCTCTGATTTCTATGAACTTCCCCTGGTGCTCATATTGCTTCTTCTTCTGAAGCTGGGTTTATCAACTTTTACCCACAAAATTTATGAGGATTTCAATTTTTTTTTCCTCTTAAAAGATACATGCTTTTAGTAAAGTAATGAAAAAAATCAAGCGGTTAATGCTTATGAGTGCTAGAGGTTTCACATTTTTCAGTCACTGTGGTGAGATCAAGTCGTATCCCCATTCCAGAATGGGATAAGTGTTTATTGTATTTTAATTGTCTTCCCTGCTAGATTTATTACCATTCCTGCACAGGGAAACCACTGTATTTTAAATAACCATTGTGAGGAATACAATGTTTCACTCTTCCTCTCAGGAACGATATGTTTCAAGTTCAAGTGTTTATGGAACTGGAGAGTCTACATACACTGTGCAGTAGTAAGCGTCTACAGTATATTCTAAACAGAACAACTGACATTCGATTCTTATAACGGCTGAAGAGAGAAAAGGGATTTTGACGAAGGAAAAATCTATTTCTGGGCGAGGGACCTGTGTCGCCCAGTGAAATGCTCCTTAAAGCACCATTTCTAAGGTATAAATACTGCTAAATATACCAGAGAAAAAAGTTGCATGGAATGCCAGGAATATACTCAGCTCGCTCACCCCTAAAGGGTGTCGGTATTAAAACTGGGGCGAGTGACACCACTACCAGAGGTCCCTTTCCAATTAGACTTCTCCCTCCTCAAAATCCCCCGTTACTACAAGATGTCGTTCGCTACAGCTACTGCCCCCTCCCCCCACCACCACCACTACCTATCTTTCTCCCATCATTCCTACTAGCACTCCAAGCTTGGGCCAGCCTAGGGAGAGGAAAAAGGAAGGAGGGTTCACTGGGCGACACAGGTCCCTCGCCCAGAAATAGATTTTTCCTTCGTCAAAATCCCTTTTCTGGGCTCAACCTGTGTCGCTCCGTGAAATAGTAACAGAGAACTTCCTTTGTTATTCTCAGAAGACCAGTGAGTCTACACTTGAAGGTGGTAAGTCTGACTTTCCTTCCTAGTTGCTTAAACTAACCTGACTTCCATGATTAAAAGCAAGCCTCTTATCGAATTAGAAACAATAAACATGGTTTTAAAACCATGGAACTGTCCCCACAATTATTCCCTCTTTTTCTTTCAGCAATCTCCCTTCCTTGTCTAGCATTTCCAATTTTCTATACCACTATGGTGGGCAAAAGATCAAAAGGTGTGTTTGGACTACATGTACAGGGTCGCCAAGTGGCTTATCTGGCTTTTGAGTCAGTATGTCGTATGGATCTTAAATAATAAAAGTGTTGTAATGTATCTATGAACTCAGAGCTGTGAGACAAATGAGGGCTTGTTCCCCAAAAAGTTAACCCATTAATGAAAAACCTGCACCACCTAAAGTTTTGCTCCCAAATTCTCCAGAGGCCTCAAATGTTTCAAAGCATCCAACGGAATGCTGGCAAGTAATTGTCTCTTTCCTCCATAGGGAGACTGCCACTATGTTGTTAAAACCTCAGTGGAGCAGAGGATCTATGATAGGAGTTCATGGGGATCTTGACTGTCTTTTTCATGGAAAAATCACTGGGATGCCCAGTGAAGCTCCTTCCTTCTAACTAGTACCTTGTGGCACTGGTTACCATAAAATCAAACTTGCAGATCAAGATATCAATATCAAATTTGGGGAAGTAGTCTGTGTCGCTACCTAGAAATCCCAAACAGACAAATATAATACTCAACTTGGGAGCAGGGATCTCTAAAACGTCGGACATCTTCCAAAAAACACAAAACAACACAGAGCAAAAGAAAACACGTCTGACCAACGCAAGTGCTGAGGAGGAATGCGGATGGGGGGTGGGGAGATGAAGGGGTAGAGAGGGGGGATGTTGATGAAGGAGAGGTCTAATCGGTGAGGGATCTATGGTCGTGGTTCAATCACGGCCCAGTTTTCTATACTGACACTCAATGAGTGAGCGAGCTAAGTTTATTCCTGGCATTTCATGCATCTCTTTTTTCTCTGGTATATTCAGCAATAACAATGCCTTAGAAATGGTGCTAGAGGAGCATTTCATTGGGCGACACAGGTTCCTCGCCCAGAAATAGATTTTTCCTTCGTCAAAATCCCTTTTTACCATCTCTCATATTTTCTCTTGCAGAGTCAGACCTCCTGATGGGATTCTACTTTATTTTTTGGTTGTTGCTAATTGGTAGAAATGGTTGATGGGAGCTACTTGTGTTTCCTTATTCTCAGAATGGTCATAGTCAAAGAACTTTGTTCAATCAAGGATAGTCATTAATCTTCTGGCTAATGACATCCTTATGAACAGAGATGCAACCTTGTCTAAATTTATATTTGGTCTATGTTTTCTTTAACGTCTTTTCCAAAGATCTTCTGGAGTTTCCTACTTTTCTTCCAGCTATTTCTGTAACATACTTTTTGTCCTAATGGATACATTCATCTTTAGATTCCTTGTAAGTTTTTCTCATAAAAATCTACCTTATTATTTATCAAAATTATTCATGTAAACTTTACCATTATGAAAGCGATAGATCACATTCTATCAGCAATAGAGCAATTCTGACCCTTATTCTGGGTAGGGAGACCAAAGGGTGAAATATAACAATAGGAAAGAATACAACTGTTATTGGGAAATATAAGTAAATTTTATTTTAGACAGGCAGATAACCCCATGGAAAAATCATGGTTTAATAGTTAAGAGAGAGAAAAATTCATGACAAATGGTATAGTATTTGATTTGTGTTTAGGCAATCCTAAAGCTGTATTCTGTCATTGTGCTTACAGAACTCTTCAAATGTGAAAATTCAAATTTTCTGTCAGATTTCATTGTAGCCCGTAGTGGCAGCTCTTGATAAGTTCTGCGGAACTGCAGCTCCCCTATTTTTATTCAATATTATTGATATTCAATATAATGATTCTTTCTTTAATTCTTTCTTTATACTTGTACAATATAAAATTCTAAAGCTTAATGTTAGTAGTCATCCTTCGCTTTATGAAAAAAATAAAAGAATCTTAGTATGGAACTGTGCACTTCGCAGTACCAGCTGCATGGTGTTTGGTTGTTGTGCGCGTGCACACAGGAAGCTACATGCGAGTCTGAGCCACAAGCTGAGAGGGAGAGAGAGCACTGTCATTCCCACAGTGCTGACCTTGGCATGTTGGTGAAAGGTAGTTATTTGTTTTTACCCTAAGGGTGTTTTCCTAGAAAACTGTGTACTATATTCTTGAATGTACTAAAATGTAGATGTAGGTTATTATCCTACTTCCAGCTATTCTCTTTGATTCATTTTTTTTATTTCTTTTAAAATTTTTTTAGTTTTCTTGACAATTCCCATGGCTATGACAGACGCAGAACGTTGCTTTTTAATACTGGAAATGAAAACTTTTCTAAGAAGCACTATGAATTCGGAAAGACTAAATACACTTGCAGCACTTTCAAATGGAGAAAAACATTCCTCAGTTGTCTGTCATCTACAGATCAAGGAGAAAATAATAGATCTTTTCGTTCAAATTAAAGCAAGAAAAATGAATTTAATTCTTAAATGAATGGACCAAGCTTGAACAGTAACAATTTAGGTTATGGTAAGTACAAACTATTTGATTTGGTTCTTTTACAATTCTATCAAGTTTCTGAATACATTTTCTTACACCTGTTTGTTTCCTTCCACATAATATCAAAACAAAGGCTACAAATTTTTTGGAGCAGCATCCCCACTGATTTTAGCCACAAGCCGACACTGATAGCCGTCATCTACCATTGTAGGTCTGTGTCCCTACTTTCTTGAGAAAATAAATTCTAAATGACACTCATTAGCAGCAGAGAAAAGAGAAAAGTCACTGCATTTGTTACACAATATCCTATACTCAATTTTTTTTAATGAGGCTCATTTGCACCGACTCGCAGCGGTGCCCTTTTAGCTCGGAAAAGTTTCCTGCTACCTGATTGGTTAGAATTTTCTTGCCCAACCAATCAGCAGGAAACTTTTCCAAGCTAAAAGGGCACCCATGCGAGTCAGTGCAAATCTGCCTCACTGAAAAGAATTGACTATAGACATAGGCAAACCATGCATGTATATATATCCATATATATATATATATAGAGAGAGAGAGAGAGAGAGAGAGAGAGAGAGAGAGAGAGAGAGAGAGAGAGAGAGAGAGAGAGAGAGAGAGAGAGAATCATAACTATTAAAAGTTATATTAATTTTTTATAAATAAAATAAATGTTAACTAAATTTATATGTACTTTCTTTAATTTTAGTGAAAGAAAATTATAGAAAAATTTCCCAATTCCCATGAATCTCCAAACAAACACTTGATTATTATCTGGCAATGACATTAGCAGTACTACTTAGAACCCCCAACTACATTCAGTTTGATCATCCCTAATCTGCATGTACAAATAATGGGTACATCCTTACTGTATCCCTACTTACAAAATCCATTTCCATAACTATTAAGATCTGGCATTTGCTAAATCATGGATTATTAATACTCTAAGGATTATTTTTAAGTATCACAGGAGAATTCATTAGTCTTAGATGATAAGATATTGCTGGATGTAGATGACTGACAGAAGATTCCTGACTTTCAATTTAACATTTTCAGGTAAGCTGACATTACATAAAAAGGAAAAGCATCCCCTTTATATAAAACTGTACCTCATTATTACTAACTAGAAATATTAAAACTTATCTTCAAGTGATTAACCACAGTCAGAAACAAATGGTTGAACTAAAACTCAGGAGGTTTCATGTCATAAAACATAGGTAGGGAAGAAGTGTTAACAAGAAAAGTAAAATGAAGGAAAGCTAAATCACCCAGTTAGAGGAGAAAGAAAATTATTTTCCTTCTTAATCATTTTGCCAAGCTAACACTTATTGATTATACTGTATGAAAGGTGTTCTCTTCTAAAGAGCAAAGAAGAATCAGGAAATCTAAATAAACTCCTGAAGACAAATGAGGAGATCAACAAGAATAACAAAACACTATAAACAAGAAAATCGCATGGAAATAATAATCAATATGGCCCGCGCCTTTCCTATTACATTGGACAAATTAACCTATCCACGGAGTGAAGTCTAATGAACATTGCCTGCATAAAAGGATAGACAAAAGATGAATGAATCATGACAATTAACCAAGACACCTGGTCATGAATTACCAGCAACATGAATGGCAATTGATATGTAGTTGTAAACTAGATCCAAGAATAACTGATCAGAAAAAACAATAATACTTGAAGCTTCAACTGAGAGGGGAATAAACCCAAGGGTTACAGTGCTGGAAAATATGCGAGAATACAAAAAGAATAAAGTTGGATTCAGTGAAGAAGAAACAACACAAAAGACAGACTGGGAGTTATGTGGCACATGAATCAAGCAATGGAGTTCAAAACCAGGATGGTTGCCAAACTCTAGAATAGTTGAGTAGAAGATTGCGGGCCGACTGTAAACTTATTCTACATCAATTATACTATTGGCTAATGTAATTAGCATCTTTAATATGTACTTTGCTTTATCATATTTTATACCCAGTAGGCACGAGTATGCAAGAACCAAAAACACACATATCTAAATTTACCTAGCACCTTATATAACATATCTTCTGCTGATATGTTAGCATATGTATTCATAAACAAAAGGGAAATTACTGGAGTATGTCTGACCACTTTCCTACATGTTTCAAAATCTGTAAAACTAATGATAGGGTTCAACAATAATACAAATAATAGACCCATGAAAAAATGATGAAATAATAAAACCAATTATTTCCATACCTTTAAATCATAGGTCTTTAAGATCAGCTAACATATAAAAAGCCCACAGTGAACATAGCATAGGAACTGCATGCTATGTATCTACCAAATTAGATAAACTGAAATGTTAGCGATCAATAAGCTATCATCAAAATGAAATACAGAAGCTACTCTTAAATGTTTCGATGTTTGGGACAAATTCTTCACCACATGGAGACAAGCTTATCCGACAGAAATCTTCCTCCATCAAAATGTATTTAAGGCTCAATGGAAACAGTGTGGTACCCCTTTAGTAAACCTCCTACATCCAAAATCACTACACCTCATTGAATTTGATACTCTATATAAGCACAGCTAGGGCAACCAAGAAATTTATGCAATAATGAGAACACAAAGATATTACAGGTCGGGAAAATAACTAGCACATCACTTTTATGGAATAGCAGATAGTATTTGGTCTCCATGAATTCTTGGGTTACATCTCAGGCATAAAAGTAAAGATTGTGTCAGAGAATTTAACAATAACTAACTATCTTATGAATCATGGAGATACAGGTCAAATTATTTGTTGTCCAATAGTTTAAATGTTCTGGCTGCCTCATATCCCACATGACACAAAGATATTCAGAAGAATAGCGCCATTTGATAGACTTTCTGTGACAGAACTAAACAAGAAACTCCCAAATTACTAATCTTCAATAAAAATGTGGCAGTTTGCAAGATTGATACACTGAGGCACAGCTAAGATAACAGAAAATTCTATGCAATTATGAGATCCTCACAAGATATTACATGTATTAGGTTGTTGTACCACTCAAGACACTACTTAGTACATAACATTTAAGTAACTGAAATCATATAATATCTCTTCAGGAATTCTTTGCTCACAACTCTGACATGACTGCAAGCATGTTGGACGATTTATCAACGGACTATATTTCAAGAAACAAGGTGATACTGATCTGATTGTCTGTCATCTAGCAATGTCCATATATACTGTATTTTCATGGGGCATGGGGAGAGGAAACAGTTCACCTCATTCTAAAGTTTATCAAAATGAGATTCATTCAATACACTGGTTGAATTAATAACCACATGAAGACAAGTTTATCTACTACATGAATGGTTCCTACATCAAGATGTATACAAGACTCTTTGTGGAGTTTATGGCACCCATTCAGTAGACCTTTTGTGATGAAACTAAGAGTGTCCCATAAAGCTGATTCTCAGTGAAGGATGTGGCAAGTCTGTAAAATTGCTGCATTTATACTGTACATTTATACTGTACACGGGACAAAAAAGGGATTTTGACGAAAAAAAAAATCTATTTCTGGGCTCAACCTGTGTCGCTCCGTGAAATGCTCCTCTAGCACCATAGCATAGTTATTGCTAAATATACCAGAGAAAAAAGGATGCATGGAATCCAGTAATAAACCCAGCTCGCTCACTCTGAGAGTGTCGGTATAGTAAACTGAGGCGTGATAGAACCACGACCATAGGTCCCTCACCAATTAGACCTCTCCCTCATCAACATCCCCCGTCTGCTGCCTCCTACTACGACTATCCTTCCCCACCCCCTTAACTAATTCCTCCATAGCACCAGCGTTGGTCAGACGTGTTTTGCTTTGCTCTGTGTTGTTTTCTGTTTTTGAAGATGTCGATGTTTAGGCTTTTAAGAGAATCATAAAAGATTCCAAATAAAAGGATGTTATAGTATTACGGACAAATCCAGCCCTCCACCTTTCTAGAACAAAATGTGCATGTTATCTCTCCATAAATTTTTGGCTCACATGTTGGCATGGCAGCAGAGACTGCTTTGGAGAACTTAACTATGACTATCTCAAGACTAATGGGGATATTCTTCAGGTAAGAAGAGAATTTTCACTTCATCCTGAAGCTCATCGAGGGAAGATTTAATGTTTTAGTTGCCTTAATAACCAGATAATTCAAACTCCTCAAGGAGAATTGTTCCTACATCAAGATGCATGAAAGGCTCTGGAAAGTGTGAGCATCTGTTTGGTAGACTTTTTGTGCAAAACTAAAAACACAAACTAATAATTATTAGAACTATGTAAGATCAGTGAGGGACAACTGATAAGTTTATACAATTGAGAGATATTCCCAAGAGATTCCACATGACAACTTGCTGTAGCAGTCAGGACAACAAGTAATGTCACTTTTATTGAACTGAAGGTAGTGGTTAGTAAATTTTAGAACTCTTGACCCACATCTTTAGCATGAAAGTGATGATCAAGTCAGACAAATTAACACTAAACTGACTATCTTAAAAGTCAGGGAGTTACAGGTCAAATTATTTGTCATCTGGTCTCCTGTTTCATTTAGATTGTTGTCATCTTTCCTTATCAATCCACATCTTTTCTCCCTCCGACTCAAGTTATTGCTCAGATTATGTAACTGAAATTAGTTTGATAGAAAATATTGATTTTTTCTTCACAAAATAAAACCTTTTAATGAATACAAGATAACTATGGTACTTATACAAATCAAAGCCCTAATCCTTTCTCTAAAAGAACTTCTCAAGCTACTCAAACTACATAAAGTTTTTATAACTTCTGTGCTCCTGAGGAAATCAGAAGCATTTGAATCAAGTTCCAAGGAGAAGAAAGTTTTTTTTCAAATTTTCTGCTTCAGGGGTTGAAGTGTCTGGAGAATTGATTGGATCATATACAAAAAGCTACATAAAATCTATGGGTCTGTATAAAAGATTAACCAAGTGTATTAAAAATTCAATTCCTTAATTGCAGAAGAGATAAAAAAAGGGTCATCTTTCTTGAATTATAAGATTTTATATGGATACTTCATATCATAATGATAGATTTAAACCATTGCAACCCCTGCCTGCATTTCAATATTCTCTTTTTAAGTATCCAAATATAAAGAGGGACTAGACAAAAAATACAGATTTGTAGTAACCCAAGAGATAAAACAGCCATTCTAGAGCTGTTTGAATCAAAGGATAAGCCCTTTCTAAAGCACCTTTAGAAACTGAACAAATGATGGAATAATACATTAGATTTGTAAGCCTGTTCAAAAGCTTGAATAGAATGGTTAATTCTGCAGTGATTAGACATTATCAGGTAGTTTGATGGTGGGAAATACATTCACAGTTATAAATAACAATGAATGTAAACAAATAATCTGTGGTTGATGTAACTGCCATATTAGAAGGCAAACAGGCCATAGAAAACTAAAGTATTCACTACTATGGAAGAAAGTTTCGAGGTAGTCTTGTATAAATAATTAACTGAGATAAGAAGTTTCAAACATATGGTTAAACACTGCAAAAGGCTTCAACATTTAAGCCTCTACCTACATGTTATGTCCTTAAAGGACAATAAGAAGAACAATCATGCAAAATAACGTATAGTGCTACATAGTACAATATATATTACCAACACTGAAAAAAAAGTAAATATTTAAAAGTAAACCAATGCTGGCATATAACCAGGCATAATACCTTTGATATAAAACAGTATATAAAAGATGGATTAGCAATTCAATAATAAAATATAGACACACGAAGAAAACTTACAAACGCAATAAACTTCAATGAAACTTGGATTGGTGATGTGATATTATATGAACTAACCAAGATATTACTAAAGCATGAAACCTTAAAATGTGAATACTACACTGTATTTAGCAGAGTAAAAGATGGAGTGCTAAGAATAAGCTAATAAAGCACAAATAATTAGTGGGGTCCTAGTGAAAAAAAGTAGAGCAAATAATTAAATCTCGTACGATAAAAGCTACTGATGACATGACTACATTAGTGCATGAAAGCCTAAAATACATATGCCCAAAACACTGATCCTAATAAACTTTAATCATATGCATGAAGTGAAATAAAGCAAGCAAATTACATACAGCAAACTACAGTAAACACAATGTGTATTGTTATAATACAACAAACAAGTAAAATAATATGGGTAATGCCAATGCTATCAGACAGAATACAATACAGCATTTTACTACCATGGTAAATCATAAAACTAAAAACTAGAAAAAATATCAAAAGCTTGATATCTGAATCAATAAAGTATAACAAAAAAATCATTATCAAAAGACAAAAAATTAAAATTCAAAGGTAAGCAAGTAAAATCAAGAAACTAATGACAATGATCATGATAGAGGAAGAGAAAAAGTTATCATAAACAGTTTATGAAATACTTGTACACACGTTGTAATATGCCCTAATACATTTACAATTTGAGAATGAATCTAGAACTATTTTGAAGACTTGTAGTTAGTACATAATGAAGTTGCCTGTTAATTCAAGTAATACCTTTAAGTAGCCTATAAACTTTGATAAAACAATGAAAAGAGTTCACTAAAGATAAATTGATAAAAAGTATAAAACAATCTACCGACATATGGAAGAACTGATAAAAATCATGCCCAACAAAATCACACGATAAAGGCCCCGTCTTAACTTTTCTCATTATAGATAATTATTCAAGAGATAAATTAGCCTGGTATTCTGTTTTAGCAAAATTTTTCAATTATCATGTATACTTTGACTTTTGGTGTTAAAAACACATAAACCTCTTAAATCTTTACTTATGAGTTTACACAGTCTTTGACTGAACAGCTGTCTAAACTTGCACAGTGGTGGTTTATAATTGTGAAATATCTCCTTAAGAAAGGGAACTCATCATCGCACCTGCCAAAAGTTTCCAAATAACCTTAAAAGCCACTATGTTTATGAAATAGCTCAGGTTAATCTTTTCCAAACCTTTTAATCACTTTTACTCACTTTCATTACAAAATAGTTGTTACCATCAAGGCCAGGAAAAGCAAGTGATTTTATCCAAATTCAATTCATATATCTTTCAATATTTGTGTATGCTAGTACTATACCAATGATTGGTGGTAAAACCAATGTTACTTAGCCAGCAGATAATTTTACTACCCTAAGATGCTTCATGTGGATTTGTGTGAA
Source organism: Palaemon carinicauda (assembly GCF_036898095.1). NCBI lineage: Eukaryota > Metazoa > Arthropoda > Malacostraca > Decapoda > Palaemonidae > Palaemon > Palaemon carinicauda. The sequence continues at coordinate 9,665,084 of NC_090764.1, forward strand.
ATTATGAGTTCATCTTATCTTCAGCATTCATGTTATAAAAAATATATTACACATTAATTTCTATTTTTTACTTAACATTGCTGTATATATCATTACTCTTCAATTCCACATACTGGTATTTGTTCATGAAGAACAGTTATCTATTGAATAGCACAAGTAGGTACTGGGTTTATGATGTTTGGGATGGTTTTATGGCTAATAAAGATTTAAATCAAGAGAATATGTACATATACCAATGAACAAGAGCCACTTCCTTTCAAAGTCAAGTAATCTTATATCTTTGAATAGTTTCATGGCATGAAAGGCAATGTCATACTCAATGAACAATGGACCATTGTCTTTTAAGTCCATATAATGGACAGGGAACCCACTCTCCTGTAATTTTGTTCCTGTTAGATATCAAATGAGAGGAGGTGATGGGAGAGTGACTACTCACCGCACTCTAGTTTTGGGGTGTCTGAATGTGCGTGGATGTAGTACAATAGAGAGTAAAAGATTCAAGATTTGAAGTATGTTTAGGAATATTAGGGATATATTTGCATTGTGTGTGAGACAAAGATAAAAGGGTGATATGACTGGTAGTCTCTAGGATTGAAAGGGGAAGAGCAAGAGAGGGTGTGGCTTTATTGCAGAGTGAATGGATGACAGGTGAAGTAGTGGGATGGAGGGAAGTATCATCTAGGTTAATGTGGGTAGGGTTAGGTTGGGTAGGGAATGTTGGGCTTTTGTTGATGCGTATGGGCCAGGTTGTGAGAAAAGTTAAGAAGAGTAGAATAAATTCTGGGATGAATTAACTAGGGCTGTAGAAGGACTGGGTAGAACGAATTATGTAGCTGTGATGGGTGATTCAAGTGCCAGAGTGGGTGTTGGAGAGATAGAAGTTGTCATTGGGAAGTATGACATACCAGGTGAAAATGAGTGGTGAAAGACTGGTAGATATGTGTGTTGAACAAGAGATGGTGATGAGTAATAGTTTTTTCAAAAAGAAAGATAATAACAAGCATACATGGGTAAGAGTGGCAAATGGAAGAGTGGTAGAAAGGGCATTAATGAATTATGTGTTGATAACTAGAAGAATGTTTGGAAGATTGAAAGACATGCATGTGTTTAGGGGTATGGCTAACAGTATGTCTGATCATCTTTTGGTTGAAGGAAAATTAGTTGTAGCAAAAGAGTGGGGGAATAAAGTGGGGAAGATGTAAAGGGGAGGTAGTGAAGGTTGAGGAGTTAAAAAAAACGAGGTAAAAATTGAATATCAAGAAAGGTTGGAAGTGGCATATGACAGGATGAAAGTGAGAGAAACTGGTTATCTAGAGGAGGAGTGGAAGTTAGTAAAAGAAAATTTTTTTGGGATTGCAAGTGATATGTGTGGCAAGAGGATTGTTGGAAGCAGCCTGAGGAAGGGTAATGAATGGTGGAATAAAGAAGTAGAGATAAATGTGGAAGAAAAAAAGAGGGCATTTGATGAATGGCTTCAGAGCAATAATGAAAAGAAGTATGAAAGATATAGAGAGAAAAATATCGAAGTAAATCGTAAGGTAGCTGAGGCAAAGTGAGCGGATGACTGAAGAAGGGGTAAAGGATTGGGTTGTTCATATGAAGAGAATAAGAAGTTTTGGAAAGAAGTGAAGAGTAAGGAAGGGTGGTTTGAGAACTGAAGAGACAGTGAAAGATGAAAATGGAAGGTTGTTGAAAGGAGAGGAGGCAGGGAAAAAGTGGGCAAAATTTTTTTTTGAAAGATTACTGAATGTTGAATAGGGAGGCAGATATAATTTCTGTTGCAGGTGTTGAGGTGCCAGTGATGGGAGATGAGAATGAGAGAGAGATTACAAGAGGAAGTGAAGAGAGCACTAGATGAAACGAGAGTAGGAAAAGCACCTGGTATGGATGTACCAACTGTGATGTATGGATCAGAGTTGTGGGGAATGAAAACAACGGAGAAACAGAAATTGAATGTGCTTGAGATGAAGTGTCTGAGGAGTATGGCTGCTGTATCTTGATTAGATAGGGTTAGGAATGAAGTATTGAGGATGAAAATAGGTGTAAATGATTTAGCAGCTAAGGTGGATATGAATATATTGAGATGGTTTGGCCATGTAGAGAGAATGGAAAGTGGCTGTCTGCTGAAGAAGGTGATAAATCCAAGAGTTGATTTGCAAAGTGCAAGAGCAAGGCCAAAGTTTGGGTGGATAGATGGAGTGAAGAAAGCTATATGTGATAGGAGGATAGATGTGAGAGGCAAGGGAGTGTGTTATAAATAGGAACGAATGGCGAGCGATTGTGACGCAGTTCCGGTAGGCCCTGCTGCTTCCTCCGGACGCCTTGGTGACCGCTGAGGTAGCAACAGTAGGGGATTTAGCATATGAGGTTTCAATTGTGGTGGATAACAGGGGAGGGTGGCCTGTAGTACCCTAGCAGTACCAACCAAACTCGGCTGAATCCCTCGTCAAGCTGGGAGGAGTGAAGGAAAATTCCTCTTTTGTTCCTTTTTTTATTTAGACTACCCCACAAAATTTGGGGAAGTGCCTTAGTAAATAGATAGATTTTAACTTACTAACTACACTTAATCATGATGACAGTATAGGGACATCTGAAGAGAAAAAACAAAGCTGTCAATTCATTCTAGCTCAATAGAAGCAGTGACAGAGGGTTACAACTGAAAACCGCACAATCAAAAGAGATTGTTGAATAATAAAGAATATGACAAAGAGGATTGATAGAAGGTTCATCATAGTTACATTTAGAAATTCGTGGAACAGTATGAATGGGAGAAGACAATCATAGGGACCATTAGCACAATAGGCAGTGAGTCCATCACAACCAATGACGGAATTAGATGTTTCTCGACGGGTGATGAATGTAATATAAGTTCTCAGACATAATGTTGCTCCTCCCACAATGTGTACTGTTATGGCTCACCAGGGCAATACTTAACTTGCATACCTTCCCATGTGTTGAACACATTAGATGATTACGGGATGATGTTGAAGACAGAACTGCGTAAAGATAAGCTTAAGATACAGGATGCGATTATGATCAGGTGCTTTAAGTGACACTAATTCCAAATAAAGTATAACAGTCATGCACCTGATTGTAAGTTCAGAGTCATGTAAGAGGACCTCTTCACTCTGAAGATGATCTCTTGAAATTACCAGAAAAAAAAGATTAAAAAGAGATAGTAAAATAATTACTGCATATGTCTTTCCTCTTTTATCAGTTAAGATAGAGACAACAGCAGAAAAAGAGGATGATCCTGCACAAAGTCATAATCCTGCACAATGTCAAAGAGAAAGTACAGCAGTTCATAAGGTAGGGAGCAAAGGAGAGTTATTTGCCAAATTGGAAAATTGATGAAGAGAAATTAACAAGATAGATGGAACACAACAAAAGTGTGCTGAATCTCATGACTAGTTTTGTTACACATGGGCAAGAATGCAAAACACTAATGTAAAGACAGATTGGAATTGAACGCAGTAGCATTCTTGACGGATCTCTTAAGACTAGGGTCCAAGCAGTCGAGTATAGATCTTAGCAGTAACACCTGCTATACTAGTTTTCATGGCTATCTAGCACTAAGCTGTTTTCCAAACAGGATAAAGAGATAAGTAAAACTGGAGGTTTTTTTTTATTCAAGAGAAGTAAAACTATGAAGTTTATATTTACTGATAATAATTTTTAAACAATTCATTCTTTTGAGTTCTCTTTTCTTTGTTTTATCAGACAGTATTATTTGGGATAAACATTAATTCTTAATACAAATGCTACTTCATAAATACCTTGAACACCTAAAGGCAGAGAATATGTATTATCTTTATGAAACTCCCCTGATGTTCAAATTGCTTTGAGCAAACATCACGTGAGTATAAAAATAATAATTTTCTTTATCAAAATTCTGTTTTTCCTACTATAAGTACAACACAGCCTGCCAATAAAATAATAATCACTCAAACATACCTTCCATATCAAGGAGGAAAGTAATTGAAGGCCTAAAATAATTTGCTGTAACTCTGGCATCTTTAGATTTAAGTAAAAATGTTTTCCCTGACTAAAGCACTATATAAACTTCCTAACTTGAAAATCACATGAAGTTTTAAGGTACAGGTTAAGTTACATTTAAATCATACATATCTGAAGCCAAGATTTACTTAAAATGAGCTAAAATAGCTAAATACTTAACTAAACTAAACACATAATTTAATGTACTACTAATAAAAACAATAATAAATTAGACAGTACCTTGACCACCAGGATACATGCAGCGAAATATGCGTCCTAGTTCTTCTGCCTGGATTCTTCCTGCTGGAGTTAATTCTCCACCCCACTTTAATATAAGAACAAGTGATGGTTCTCGAGGAGAGTCTCCTGAAATACACAATAAAAAAGAACATTCATTAGTATTTATCGGTATACCGATTTACATATAAAAACGGTGTAAATTTTGAATAGGTTTTAGCTCAATAGTATCAAAGCCTTGCTTTGCACCTTGCAAAAAAGTAAATGCTCTGAATTTCCCATATATATGCAATATTTTCTTGCATAACTATCACTGTAATTATAATGGAACTATTTTTATATGCAGGATCAGAGGAACTACTAAATGGTCCTATCAGTCAAAGTGGCTATACTACAGGGGGATTTTGCCTTGCATGGTGTGCCAATTCCAGTACGTTGGCCAGCTTAACTCCAAAGGGGCTCCTTGCATCCATTCAGTTTAGACCTCCGAATAGGTGTTTTCAGCCTCCTTACATATCTATATATCCCTGCTGATTTTTTACACCAAGATGTTGGCAGGTAAGGGTTAATTAGGTAGAGTATTTTCTTTTCCATGGATTCTGATTACCATTTTATTAAGTCATGCTTATATTGTTAATACTATCATTATCTGTTTTCAAATACAACTTTATATTTCTATTGCTTCTTATAATTCTGATGATCATTACCTAAAAATCATTGTAAGTTTAAGCATTCTAAATATGAAACTTTTCAACAAAAATAAAATATGATGACACGACACTTTCCTGCGACACCAAACGTCAGAAGGACCTCTGGCACAAGTTGCCACAGCCACCAATCCCAGAGGGGGTTAACAATAATACCTCAATGTTGTATGTCCATGAATACAGCTATTTAATTTGATCTGTGTCCCTAGTTTTTGGGATATGTTGCCCTTATCATCATAGTTGTTTTCAGTATGTATTTGAATTAGTTCCAGATTGTTTCAACTATGTCTCAAAACATTTGCTGAAGAGCTTTTTGATGACAAATGAAAGATTTATAGCCTTTTTTCAGTGAATGTGATCAGCTGAGACCATGCTTATCTAAAACCAACAGGATGGTTTGTGGTTTAGGTGATGAGAAAGAGATATGGTCATGGGAGTGATGGTCTTTTTACCAAAGATCATTTGAATTCAAAGTTTACATAGTAAGTCAGACAAGAAAACATTGGAATAGGTTACTTATTACAGTAATAATATCAGGGTTCAACTTTAATTTCTTCAGTCATCTCTTGGTAGGATAGCTTTCTCTACAGTTTGTTTCAGCACAAGGAGAAAATATTCTTTTCTGATATTTCAATGACCTTGTCTTTAGCAATTATTATCTTGAGATGTTTTCCATAGATCTTTTGTTGTTTTAGCTATGTTATTACTCCGAGTATCAAAAATTGCCTCCTTCAAGGGTTTATTACTATTTCAACCTAATAATAGTTATAATATTAAAAACAATAATAATAACAATAATACTGTAATAATAATAACAATAACAATACAGTAATCTTATGAAGACAACAAAGAAGAATTAAATAAAAATGATAAAAAATCTACAATAGCACATTCTATCAATAAACACTCATTACTAATAATCGATCCTATAAATTACTTTTCTTATTTCTTCACATATCAAACGATTTCTCTTCTTAGTGAAGACCATAACAAGTATGATAAAATAGGTATAATGTATACCCAAAATTATTTGAAATAGTTTCTAAAGATTCAGGTCAATTTTATAACCAGCCTTTTCTTACAGTTAGAATGAAGCTTTGGGAGGTAGGATAATAGGAAAACTGATTGCGAACGAAACATTTGAAAACTTAAAAGAGTATAAAAGATTATAAATATTTTCTTACTTCATTTCTGGATACTACCTTGAACACAAGGGTTCAATGCGCCGAGTCATATAACCAATTGTGTGTGGAAATAGAAAAATTAGTAAGAAAGTTTTAAATTACATATGCATGATGATGAGTGATTGACTCACAGTGGCCCACTATTAACTGCCAAACTTCAAATAGGATAAGTAACAACCTTCCTCAAAACAAATCCTTCCAAAAACTTAAGAGCGCATCTCAAATTAAAAGCTAAATTTATTATAAATAACAATGAAACCACTCAAAACATAGTGGGGGAGACTCCAAATAACCACTATCAAACGGTTGATAATGAGCGCCTTGAAAACCCCTACTTGATTTTTCTATTTCAGTTCTCAGATACTTATCTGAGGAAAACCGGACACGGGGGCTATTTTACGTTAGGTAAACATTTGTCAAATGGAAAATCTATGGTTTTCAAAAGCTTTTTAAGGAAACTCCTAGTAGGAGTTACGACTAGGATAAGAAAGAATAAAATTCTTTTGATTATCACACGATGGAGAAGACTGAAGTTAGGTTGACTTTAACCTAGGTAGATATGAGGAGGGCCTCTTGAGGAGAAGAAAATGAGAAATTTTCCATTTTTTAGACGGTAATGTCAATATCAAGAAAAATGAATATCGCAGATTTACAAAAATAATATATAATAAATTATATATATTCAAGTTTGTTCACATTTCTTTTCTTCACTGAAATAAGATATGTGAACAATAATTTTTCTTACCTTTAGTATCAGAGGTCTTTTATTGCTAACTTTTTATGGTTATGTATAAGTAAATTTCCAAATACATTTCCTAAACTACTACTGCATGGTCAAAAGGGCATAAATGAATCTGTTGAATTTGGGGATAAGAACAGTGGACTGTATATGTATGTATATACAGGTCAGTGTATGGTATGTGTGTGTGAGTGTATACTGTAGTGTAAATCAATCAATCAATCAATATATATATATACGTATATATATATATATATATATATATATATATATATATATATATATATATATATATATATATATATATATATCATCAAATCGGCCATTGCTAGTCCACTGCAGGACAAAGGACCCAGATATTTCGTTCCACTCATCAGTTTATGGTCTTTCCATGACAGTCTATACCAGCAAATTTTCTTAGCTTGTCACTCCGTCAGCTTCTATTCCTTTCCCCTGCTTCATTTTCAATCTCTGGAGACCCATTATTCTTTTTGACCATCTATTATCTGTCATTTTCCTTATATGTCCTTGCCACTTCCATTTCTTTTTCTTACTTGCTATTAGAATATTCTCTACTTTATTTTTCTCTCGTATTCATGTTCCTCTTTTTCTACCTCTAGGTGCTAATCTCATCATCATTCTTTCCATACCTCTTTAAGTTGTAATTATCCCATGTTCGAAAGCTTTAGTAAGGTTCCAAGTTTAAAGTTAACACTGGTAGGACCATCTCATTAAATACTTTTCTTTTTAGAGAGAGTAACATTTTACTTTTCATAATCTAATTTTGCTGACCAAATGCTTTCCATCCCATGCTTATCCTTCTTTTAATTTTGATCTAATGTCCTAGGAAAACACTTACTGCCTGTCCTAAGTACTTGTATTCATTAACATCTCTAGAGGTTCATCCATAACCCTTATTTGTTCTCTTTCCATTTTCATTGAATATTATCTTAGTTTTACTCATATTCGTTTTCAGTCCTACATTTCTACTTTCTCTATTCAAATCTTCTATCATCTTTTGCAATTCCTCCCATAATTTACTAAATAAAACTATGTCATCTTCAAATCTTCAAATTATTAAGGTATTCCCCCACTGATGTTGAGTTCTACATTTTCCCCATCTGATTTCTTAAAAACTTCTAGGCACACTGTTAATAATTTAGGAGAAAAGAGGTCTCCCTATCTAACTCCTGTCTCAATTGGAATTTTCTCAATATTTCTATGTAGTTTTAGGATTGCTGTATTTCCCGTATAGATATCTTAAAATATTCAAACATCAGATTCATCTATTCCTTGTCTTTGAATGGGTTCCATTACAGCTGAATCTTTGATAGAATTAAAAGATTTTTCAAAGTCTATAAATGCCATACATAGTGGTTTGTCTTACTCTGTTGATTTTTCCATTAGCTGGTTAACTACATGGATATGGGCAGTTTTTCAATAACCGCTTCTAAATTCTGCCTCTGTTTTCTTGGTTGATTAAAGTCGAGCTTTTTTTTTATTTGACCTAATATGATCATTCTAAATACAAAAAACTTATTGGGCTGTAATTTATCAGGTCTTTTGTGTTTCCCTTTTAGTGAATTAATATAATGGTAAAGTTTTTTCCAAGCTGTAGGTATATAACATTCTTGCAGACATTTTGTGTAAAGCTCAGCGACTTTAACGATTATGAAATCTCCTCCATCTATTATTTTGTCTATTTTCATGACTCTTAATGCTTTCTTTACTTCTCCAACTTTTACTTTTGGTACTGGTTTAGGTGTTTAATTATTTCTATTATCAAAGTTATTTCATATATCACTAGTATATAGCATTATATAGAAATTCTCTGTAATATTTCTATTTTCAAGTTTTAATGCAAATATCTGTTGGCATCCTGTCCCAGGTCTTCTTTTAATTAACTTGATACATCTCCCTTTCTTTAGTGTTTCCTCTACATATGGAGCTAGGTTTATTCCTGGCATTCCATGCATCTCTTTTTTTCTCTGGTATTTTCAGCAATAACTATGCCTTAGAAATGGTGCTATAGGAGCATTTCACTGGGCGACACAGGTTCCTCGCCCAGAAATAGATTTTTCCTTTGTCAAAATCCCTTTTATACTGTACTGTATTTTGTATCTTTTCATATAAAAGAGTACATGGTTTCTTTATAATATTAATGATTAGTGATTTATTATTTGTTCTATATATTTTTCTGAATCTTTTTACATCAAATCTGCTCTGTCAATAATGCCACAGGGAAGATGTACAGTACAACTCAGTAATGCCAGCAATAATTAATGTTAAACATTGAAGAAATTCCACTTTAACAATGTAGTTATTTGAATGGCCAAGCTGTTTACCCAATCTCAATTGCTTTACTTGCAGAAAATGGCCATCAGCACAGTGGCATTTACTAGACTAAGAGAAGTTTTGGAGGCCCCCATAAAAAAATATACAGATTACCAGTAGATTGCAAAATAAGCTTCGGTAGCAAAGAAAAAGCAGTAATCAATACCGTATATAATTACATGGGTTACGCCGCTAACAATAAATACTGATCTGCATCAGATTTGGAAAAAAACATTACAGTAAATGAAATGCTGGTAAAATACCTTCTTCACTGCTTGATCTTCTTTTCCATCCCCTGGGTTGATATTTTAGCTGCACCTTTCGGTTGATTCCAGAAAAATGGCCATACCTGTGGGAAAAATATACATTCATTTATGTAATGTTTACTTGATTGCAATAAAACTGACTGAAATAGAATTGCATAAGACACACTACATATAATAAATCCTATAAATTATAAGAGCCATTTAAATATTAACAATTAAGAGAAATAAATTAAAACAATTTGTTTATGGTATAGTTAATTATTTTGTGTGTAATACAAAAGTCAAAATTTCTAATACACCTAGAAACTCCAGTTATTTTTTCAATTTCCATACACAACCTAATGTTATCATCATTATCATTATTATTTATATCATTATCATTATTATAAATTAGTTTAACAGGACCAGTGAGTCAGAATTTTGGGCTTTTTAAGCATTTTCTCTCATGTACAAAAATTGGAGCAAGGTAAATTTAAAGAAGTTGTTTGGTGGGAAGAGACCACAGCGACTGCATGAAGAGCAGATTATAGAAAATAATGCAAATGAGAATGAAGTCTATCATACTTGAAGGCTTCTTGGCTTATGTTAATGAATAAGCAACACATAGTGTTGATTAAACAAGCAGTCAATCAAGCAATCTAAAGATATGGGTATTTGGTTGATTTGTCAAAGGTGAGCTAATAAAATTCTTAGTCTTTATATGATAAGTAAATTTAGCCATAAATTTATCCGTCACAGAAACATTTTCCTTACGACATAAATTTTTTGGTTGAAAATGAGAGGTCAGACATTCCTAATTACTCCCAGCTGTATTTGAAATTTTTAAAATTGCATTAAACTACAATCAGTTTGCTGTGAATCTTATTTATCCATTCAAAATTGGAATATTAATTTCATAATACTAATAACGATGATAATAACTAATAACAACAATTCAAATAATAATAATAATGATATTAATAATAATAATAATTATAATAATACCCATCAGGTTATGAAAATTCCCTTCAAATACAAAGATAATTATTTTCAGAAATAGATTTAATTTTCAATAATGTTATCATGCCTTCTTGTTGCAGCCATGCACATACAATGACCAAACCTACATTCCGCATGTTAATCTACACCTAGCTAACATACCATAGATAGTAGATGGATTACATTCTAGCAATGGAAAACCATCCACAATCCAAATGCTAACCTCAAATTTACCAAACTCCACAAAAGCACAGCATTCGTCATATAATGTTCTAAAAAATCTCAAATAAGGAATCCTGGGCAAACAAGCTACATTACTTTCAATAATACATAAAGAAATCCAAAATATTCTAAAAGCATAAGTATTCAAATTTGCCAAATAAGTGTTATATTGAAAGACAGTAGTTGTGTGTTTGATGGTGGTCCATAAAAAGATAAAAGATAAGGTTTAAAGCTCATGTAACGGATCCCAAAATGAAATTTATTAACAAATTGTAATGAGGAACTTAAAAGAGTAATGGTCATCTGCCTAAGAACCCCTATTGAGGTATTGATAATGAACTTCACTGACGGGGTAATCTCAGCATTACAGGTCAACTTGAATACCAAACTAAAAGTTTTAACCTGACTTGATCTTATCATATTTTTAGTGTACAAACTAGTTCTTAATGTAATTCAAACACCTACTAGAGCTTAACAAAGTAGTCCCCAACACCTCTGATATTACTGTGACTTCAAAGAAAAACATTATTGTTTGTACACCAGCTTCTTTGTTTATCATACAAACATGTGATAAGTTTTCTAAACACTTTCTCGGTGATTTCCTTTACTTTCCTACTGATATATATCCTGTTAATCTCCTATTTACAGAAGTACTTTCATGAATAATCACTCTTCCATTTCCTCATACAACCATACCATCTAGATCTCTGAAATCTAGGCATATTTTAGTCTCTGGAAACATCTCTTAATCTCTCAGCAATTTTCTAAACTACGATATGATCATTGTAATGCACCCAGCTTTACTACATTAACACTGCAATTCTAACTATATGCAGTAATACCACCAGTTACTGTAAGTGTGATGCACAGGATGCCTGAAAACTTTAAATCAATCAATCAATCAACAATAATTGTTATTGCCTCATTTTCTACAAAGCATCCACAGTTTGAGAAGATGGATCTTATAGGGCAACCTTCTCAGAAATTCAGACAACAAAGGCCACAGATCTGTAAACCACTTTCTAGCCAAAAGGGAGCTACTAGTCATCCTACTGTTCATAGACATTCGAATGTGTATACAACAGTTGAAATCATGGAGAACAGTAGAAAGGCTTACAGATCCGGATCTGACCAGTCCTTTAATAGTGTATCCCCCTTTTATGCTAAAGGATCATATAAGAGAGCAAAACACATCTATATTTTTGCCAAATGATGTTGTAAACATGTCGACATCTGGCCTCTCCCACCAATTCCCAAAATTTGGTGGATGCAGACTATTTGTTTGGAAGAATCTAGTTTTTTTAAGCCTAACTAATTTGCACCATCAGAACCCTTACTGACTGGTATTCTAGAACCATTAGGCACAACTTGAGGAGTTAGGCTAGAGCTTAAATCTGGGCAGGTTAGGCTAGAATTTGTGCCATTGCTTGAAGACATATTGTTCTTCTTAGATTTAACAAATGAAACTCATTAATATAAAAATCCTGGGAGCTCGTTATAGGTGGAGTGTCATTATTATCCTCATTCACACTGTAAACAACTAGTGTAGTGATCTCTAGATTTTCCTGTGAACTCAATGATAGCTTCCTTTCATGTTTAGAACTCTTTATCTGGTTAGCCATCACCTAACCATACCTCTCCGTAGGAGGAACAAAAAGGTATTCACTTTCTGCACAACAATTATCTGAATCCCAATACAGTACTGTCCCTGGTACGAAATACAAAAAGAATGAGGATTATGAAGGGTGAAAAATAACTCCCTTGAATAATCTACACAGGAATTCCTAAAAAATTCCAGCAACATACATTCCCTTACATTTGCTGATGCCTAAATAACACTACACAATTTGGAGGAGGTAAACAGAGAGTTGACCTATCAATCACAAGGGCGATGAGAAATCTTAAAGGGTAAGCATTTACAGCACACAGATGCTAAGTTTATTGCTATTAACTACTAGATTGTCTCAGTACTGTACAGTACTAGAGATCTAGACATATTGAAAAGAGTGAGAATAAAATTCTTAGTTTTAGTGTATATGTTGATATCAGGCTTAGAGAGAGAGAAGCAATATGAATATCAGGGAAGGGGAGGATCAAAGAAATAATTCATAATCTTCCCTTTCTGAAGTAGAAATACAAAAAGCTTACAAACCTTAATTTACTGTTTTATATATATATATACATATATATATATATATATATATTTTACCAGCCATTCATACTAGTATTAGGTTGGCCAGGGCACCAGCCACCCGTTGAGATAATACCGCTAGAGAGTTATGGGGTCCTTTGACTGGCCAAACAGTATTACATTGGATTCTTCTCTCAGGTTACGGTTAATTTTCCCTTTGCCAACACACACACACACACCGAATAGTCTGGCCTATTCTTTAAATATTCTTCTCTCTCCTTATACACCTGACAACACAGATATTACCAAACACTTCTCCTTCACCCAAGGGGTTAACTACTGCACTGTAATTGTTCAGTGGCCACTTTCCTCTTGGTAAGGGTAGAAGGGACTCTTTAGCTATGATAAGCAGCTCTTCTAGAAGGACACTACAAAATAAAACCATTGTTCTCTAGCCTTGGGTAGTGCCATGGCCTCTGTACCATAGTCTTCCACTGTCTTGGGTTAGAGTTCTCTTGCTTGAGGGTACACTCGGGTACACTATTCTATCTTATTTCTTTTCCTCTGGTTTTGATAAAGTTTTTATAGTTTATATAGGAAATATTTATTTTAATATTACTGTTCTTAAAATATTCTATCTTTCCTTGTTTTCTTTCCTCACTGGGCTATTTTCCCTGTTGGAGCCCCCGGGGCTTATAGCATTCTGCCTTTTCAACTAGGGTTGTAGCTTAGCAATTAATAATAATAATATTCACAAAATGGATGAACTGTGAAATGCAGCTGTAGTCCTTACCCGAGCTTTGACTACAAACTCCGAGAGGATACGACCCGAATTGAAAGTCAAACTGACTGAAAAAAGGGATTTTGACGAAGGAAAAATCTATTTCTGGGGAGAGACCTGTGGCGCCCGGTGAAAAGACATTAGGTAAATTACAAATATACAAACATTTGGATATTATAGTGCCAACAATGGTTTTGGCCGATATTGTGATAATTCATGAAAAAGGGTTCATACCCTGATTCTGAGCGTCTGATTGATCTCAGTTTGTACCGGAGAACCAGTGACAAAGGTCCGGCAACGTGAAAACGTGATCCTCATCGGTACGATAACATTCTCTAAAACTGAATGTCTGTGTTATCTCCAGTGAAGCCGGATATTCGATGAAAAAGGGACCGTAATAATGAAACTGTGAAATCCTCATCGGTATCACATTGTTAACTCCGGTTCTGGACGTCTGCTTGATCTCTGTTTGTATGGGAGATCCGGTAGCAAAGGCTAATCCTCGTGAGATCGTGACCGTCACCGGTACGATACCATTAACCTCAATGAATGTTTGAGTTATCTCCAGCGTAGCCGGAGATTCGATGAAAAAAGGGGCCGGAAAGGTGTAATTGAGATCAAACATGACAAAGGTTCGTGTGCAAAAAGGTCTCAGCCGGAGTCTGAGTGCCGGATTTCACCGTTGCACTCCAAATATCTGACTAGTTCTCACCCAATGAGTATCCATTATAGCGGCGTATAACTCAAGGCGGAGCTAAACATAACTCAAGGCGGAGCTAAGGGTGTCGGTATAAATCGAACCCAATTAATGACTCATACACCAACGTTCCTACTAATAGTGTTAGCTATATTAACAGTAACCACATCAATAAAACGTGTATAACATTAAACGTACTATCATCAACTCTGATAATAAGAGGAGGCCTGAATAACTCGTGAACGTATAAAAACGGAGAACGGGAAAATCACCTCCCTTACTCGAGCTAATAAACGAGCACCTTATGTTCTCACTCTCAAGGTTACATAATAACAGCTAACATCACACAATAATATAAGGAAAGTAAAATAAAACTGATTGTTTTTATTTTATTTTTATTTTTCATTTTTCCTTTTTCTTTTTCATTTTTAGTCATTGTAATAACCAAAAACGAAGAATAACGACAACGTAACCAATAAATAAGGATATAGTCTAAATCGAGCCTTCCTGGGGCGAGTGTAAACTAACAGACTAACAGACTAAATCGCAAACGTTTAAATCGCTATTCGGCCAAAACCATTGTTGGCACTATAATATCCAAATGTTTGTATATTTGTAATTTACCTAATGTCTGTTCACCCGGCGCCACAGATCGACCCAGAAAGGTGCTATAGAAGAATCTTGAATTTTGTGATTTGAACATAGACCTTTGTTCAAAGACAAAGTTAGGGAAAGGCAAAGAGATGAAGTTTGTTCTGAAGGATTAACTTTCTTTTATACCCTCAGGGGCTACCACTTTGTTCTCTTCCATTTATTTGTATCCTGAGACCTTCCTTCATGTCTTTAACCATATTTTTTAGCATACTATGTATTATTCACTCTTCAGTATATATTTCGATCCCTCCAGTCTAGTACTCCTTTCTCTCTTCTAAACCAATTCAATAACTATACATTTCTTACCTACAACAAAATCATCAGAATAAAGTATACTTGGGAGTTCAGCTGAATAGGTTAGGCAAGGAATAGTATACACTACAGTATTGGCTTTGTGACTTTTTCTTAAGCTTCATCACTATAACAGTCAATTTATAAAAAAGATATGAGGCTTGTTTCCATTAAATTTGAATCACTTGAAATTATTCTATATTAGCAATATCATATCATGTATAGAATATTCAAAATATCTGAAAACCTATGTTGTTTCACGCCATCCGGTATTAGGGATCACATATCCACTTCTAACAAAAACTAGAAGAAATTATTGACCGTACATATGTATGTGTTTATACTGTCCCTACAACTAAAACTGTTTCTCCTCTTTCAGAAGAGACTATCATAAATTTTCTAAAGGGAATATGAGTCACATGACAGGAAAGAAATTCCCTAGTCCCAAATCTTCAACTCATGTGTCCGACAAGTGGCAATTTCATAAGTCCAAGATTGGCTTGGTGAGCCATATTAACACACACACAGCAGGAGTATTCTCACTTCCTTTAACATCTATAAAGGAACTTTGACTACTGTCATTGGTAATGATGGACTGCTAATAGATTAGGTTGAGTGATACACAGTACATTACATACATAGATTAATGCTCATAAATGATGCAAATAAATTACAGATTTATAGAAATGCTGCAAACCAGCTATGTATCAACTCAATATACATAAATAATGAAAACTCATGATCCATGTACTTTATATTACCTTCATATTTGTAGCAGGAAACTAATACCTACTTATACTCAATTCTTTTTAATGAGGCGCATTCGCACTGACTCACAGCAGTGCCCTTTTAGCTCAGAAAAGTTTCCTAATAGCTGCTTGGTTGGACAAGATAATTCTAACCAATCAGAGAGCAGGAAACTTTTCCGAGCTAAAAGGGCACCGCTGAGAGTCAGTGCAACTCCGCCTCATTAAAAAAAATTTAGTATAGTCATGGTGGTATTCTAAGAGATGCAAATACTGACAGTGATGACTGAATTATAAGCTGCCTGGTGTGGATGTATAAGTGTATCATATGAGTCTGATCCCTAAGGATATGTCACAGTCCCATTAGTTGATCAGGCATCTGTACACCCTACGACAGTAAAATATATATCTATGTATTCATTGTTAGCTGTCATAGTTTGGTTGATGCTCTTATGATTGGAATTTCCTGTACTATTCAATTATTGAATAACCAGGTTTGAGTTTTCTTGGCTCTGTATATTTCATAGCTGTTTATTTCCCACTTCTGTCTTATTCTTAAGGGTATGAGAGAAGCAGGATATAATTTTCAACCTTAAAGGTGGGCTTATATTTCTCGATGAAGAGGACTTCTTGAAAGCAACAGAGATATGTACTTAAATAGAAAAGAGATTTTGAATGAGTTTGACTCCAAAACTTCAAGACTTCATGAATGAAGTGTTGGAAAAATTCCATAAGAATGGTGGGAGGAGTTGTAGACATGCTTCACTTAACTATACTTGAGAGATTTTTAAAATTCCATGCAATACATCTCAAATGTTAAAAAAAGAACTAAAAGATTACAATGGCATGGGACAAGTGTCATAAATTAAAGTAATTTATCAAACTTCAGAAGAAACACACAATGCTTAGAAACAATATTAGATAGACATTTAAGTGATTAATGTTATGTTTTAAGAGCAGCAATCACATAGATATTTAATAGTACATTTCAAGAAGAACAAATGCATGCATCCAACATTTACCCAGAGAACAATTATTCATCTATACACCTAATGTTGAGTATGTATGAATACACACTATAATTTACTGTACTGATTATTGTTGCTGCGTAAATATAAATATGCATTATATAAATCACTGAAGGGTGAGTATAAAGACCTTACCTGATTAAGAATAATCATAACTCATAAACTATGATAGATGGAAACATCATAATGCTAACAGCAGTTCCAACTATACAGAACTAATCATGAATCAGTCTTCACATTATACAACATTCATATTTCTATCAAGTAGCGTTTCATGATATGACTATTAGTAATCAGGGTAAGGCTTTATTCTTACACTCTGTCATCATTAACATCAAAATCGAGCTTTAGACGTAAAAAGCCTAACATCCTAAATCATTTTCTACTTATCGACCTCCAAGATAAAATGCCTCACCTACAATAATGGTATAATTCTTTCCTTAATGGCTATTATTCTTATCATTATAAAACATATGCTCGTTTCAATTTCTCCACTTAAATTCTCTCTGGTTTTCTAAATTACCTTCAAGTTACCCCTAATTATTGGCTTTATCAGAACTACGTTAATACTCTATCATGGTTTTTTTCTATAAAGAGCAACAACAATCATCACTCCCCATTCTTGAATCTCCAATTATACATAAATCTGGTAAGACAATCAGGAATGACATGTGGGGTTTTGTCACTAAATTTGGTGCTTGGCCTTAAATTTTCCCATTAACCTATCAGACAAAACTAAAAAATAAAATATATTCTTACAGCAAATTAATGTGGCTTATCTCATTTTTATGAAACACTTAAAAAATAAAGGGGAAAAAGCTTCAAGCTTATAATTAGCACACCCAGGCTCCAAAATAAACCTCAATCCCTTCCTCTTTGCAGAAAATTCCTAGTGTTGTCTAAAGCACTGTCATAGCGAAAGTGCTTAAGAAAAGAGCTCTAAATTATTTTGTATTCGATTTATGTTCCCAATCGCTTCACAATAACGTAAGCAGATATATTTAGGTCGGAGTACTCTTGCTAGGTCTATGATGTAAGGCCAAACAATCTGTTAAATTTGGTTCCTATTGATCCTTAATCTCTAAGTTTAACAAGTGGTCATTAAAATAGACTGGCGTTTTGTTACAGCAATCATCATCATCATTATAAGCAAAGCTGCAAGCTTAGATAGGGAAGCAGACTGCTATACAGTAAACCCAAAGGCCCAAATAAAGCAGTATGCATAAAGAAATTGAAAAGGTTAGGATTAACTAACACTGATAAATAATAAAAAGTTAAGTGAATGACAAAGTAAACTCATATAAATAAAAAAAAATATCAAGCAAGACTTATGTCGACATGCTCAACAAAAATTATTTACAATAATTTTGAACTTTTTGAAGTTCCCCCTGATTCAACTACATGGTTAGGAAAGTCATTTCACAATTTGGTCTCAGCAAGAAAAACTGAAATACTAGTGTAACTGAACCTCATATAAGAAAAGGCATGCCCATTAAAATTAACTAGCACAGTAGCCTATTATAGGTAAGTCTGGTGGGGGTGTCAGACTCTTTATTCATAAAAGTTACTCAAATCTCAAAACATTGAAAAGAATTAGTGTTTAAATACTCTGAACGAACAAGGTAAAACGACAGTGGAGGTCATGTAGAGAGCAGGATTCCCCTGCTGTATGGGACCGGAAAAGCAACCATCAAAGTAAAGTAATTTAAGTGGTGTATGGTATAGTTTCAGAAACTGAATGCAAATTGTGAAAGGAAAATAAAATACCTCATTCATATAGTGCATAAATATATGCTTCATAGTTCTATATCAAGAAGCCCTGCTGGAAAGGTTATACAGATGAGGGAAAAGAACCATAAGACCTTGATTTTTCCCCAAAATGGTGACAATTTGATTAGCACCAATGATAGTGCCAATATTTGGGGTGTCAAAGGATAATGTGTTACATAATCCTAATAGAATTTTACATGATAGTATTAGTATCATTTGTAAGAGGCTTGCTTAACAATATTTTATTATCTTTTTAAAGAACAGTGAAGTAGATACCACTCTGACTATAATAAACTTCAGAACTTGTAACTCTGCAGTGTCTTAATACGCCTTCAGGAGGGATTGGGAAACCCAATTGGAAATAGTCATTTTGATACTCATGATTTGACCCTTCCAGAAAGACTTCTTTAGGAACCAATGAGTTGGTCCTGAAAGGTGTTTAAAAACTAGAGCTATCTAAAGAAGGAGGTATGCTTTTAGTGGATCTGAGAGAGGATATCCTCTCAAAATTCTAGCATGTCTTTTGCAAACCATTTGAAGAGCCCAAAGATAGCCACTGGTCTACAAAACCAGTAATAATGATACCTTGCAACCCTAAACAACTCATAAACTATAAAATCTAAAAAAAAAATCAAGGAATCTACTACATGGAGAATAGACCTAAATGGTGAATCAAAGCTTTCCTTCTGCACAAAATTTAAAACATGCACCATTTAGACTGATAGAGTTGGGACATAGATTGATTGCCAGGGTTAATGTAACCTCAACAGCCTGGCTAAAAAAAATAAAACCTCTTGATATGACCTCATTTGATAGCCTCCAAATGTGGAGGTGGAGTGACCCCAAGTTCAGGTCAAACCACTGAATCAAACTCTTCTAGTTTAAAATAATCTCTACTGATTCACTAAAAAACTCGAAGTCTGGATGTCAGTCATTGAAGCCACCATATAGTAATTAAAATCACTTGGATGGTTGTTGATAGATAGGCGGAGTTTCTTTGGAACTCATACTACAGTGGAACTCTGGAGATTTAACCCTGGATAGGTACGGTGGGTCGTTCACGACCCCGAGCGTAAAAAAAAAACAGGTTTTTCTCACGTGACTCACCCCCGTGACTGAATTTGTGGGTGATCGACCTGCAGGAGGTGTCTCCCCTACACGCTCTAGTAGTGTCCAGATGTGCATTGCTGTAGCTGTACTCCTTCCCCGATTTCTGAGACGCGTCGGGGTCGTTCGCGTCCGAGTTTACCCTTCTAAGGTAGTTTGCATAATTATCAAAGTTATTACGTATTATGAAATTGTCGTAGAATGGTGCAACTTGTATAGGTTATCAGTTGTGGAAAGTCTTGGTGGATTGTTTGGCTACCATGTGCATGTTTTTTTTTTTAGTTAAAAGGTCGTTCATCACCACGAGGACCATTTTACCGCGAGTGCCCCTTTTTCATTTTTTTTCATTTTTTTGCCAAGTCATTTTTCCGTAAGATATTGCCAAATAGTGTCGTAAAACTTTTGCTTGTTTAGTGTTTGAAAGTGTGTCTAGATGATCTGGCTACCCATGCATGACTTTGTTTTTGTCAGATACGACGTAGTTATTGGTATATTGGGTATTTAACTGCGGTTACCAATTTCTGTTTTTTTCAATATTTGTAAAAATTACTACGTAGTAAGGAATTGCCGTATATTATTCATTTTTTTTTTCATGTTTATGTGTTAGAAAGTGTGCCTTGATGGTTGGGCTAACACGTGCATGTCTTTTTTTTTATCTGAGATGTCGTATATTAGAATGTCGGGCATTTTACCGCGAGTGTCCCTTTTTCATTTTTTTCATTTTTTTGCCAAGTCATTTTTCCGTAAGATATTGCGAAATAGTGTCGTAAAACTTTTGCTTTTTTAATGTTGGAAAGTGTGTCTAGATGATCTGGCTACCCATGCGTGATTTTGTTTTTGTCAGATACGACGTAGTTATTGGTATATTGGGTATTTAACTGCGGTTGCCAATTTCTGTTTTTTTTCAATATTTGTAAAAATTTACTACGTAGCAAGGAATTGCCGTATATTATTGATTTTTTTTTCATGTTTATGTGTTAGAAAGTGTGCCTTGATGGTTGGGCTAACACGTGCATGTCTTTTTTTTTATCTGAGATGCCGTATATTAGAATGTTGGGCATTTTTCCGCGAGTGCCCCTTTTTATTTGTTTTGCATTTTTTTGCTTAGTCATGTTACCGTAAGGAATTGGCAAGTACTGTCGCAAAACTTATATTTTTATAGTGTTGGAAAGTGTTTCTAGATGATCTGGCTACCCATGCCTATTTTTTTTTTAGCCAGATATGGCGTATATATAAGTATGTGTTCGATTTTCCTGTGATTGCCATTTTTTCGTTTTTTCCCATTTCTTTCAAAATTACTACGTACTAAGGAACTATCACAGAGTAATATTTCATTTATATGTTTATTTGTCGGAAAATATGCCTTGATGGTTTGCCTAGCACGTGGCTGAAATTTTTTTTTTTTCTGAAATGCCGTATATTAGAATGGCCATTTTTCCACGAGTGCCCCTTTTTATTTGTTTTGCATTTTTTTGCTTAGTCATGTTACCGTAAGGAATTGGCAAGTAGTGTCGCAAAACTTATAATTTTATAGTGTTGGAAAGTGTTTCTAGATGATCTGGCTACCCATGCCTATCTTCTTTTTTTAGCCAGATATGGCGTATATATAGGTATGTGTTCGATTTTCCTGTGATTGCCATTTTTTCGTTTTTTTCCCATTTCTTTCAAAATTACTACGTACTAAGGAACTATCACAGAGTAATTAATCATTTAGATGTTTATTTGTCGGAAAATGTGCCTTGATGGTTTGCCTAGCACGTGGCTGAATTTTTTTTTTCTGAAATGCCGTATATTAGAATGTTAGCCATTTTTCCGCGAGTGCCCCTTTTTATTTGTTTTGCATTTTTTTGCTTAGTCATGTTACCGTAAGGAATTGGCAAGTAGTGTCGCAAAACTTATATTTTTATAGTGTTGGAAAGTGTTTCTAGATGATTTGACTACCCATGCCTATCTTTTTTTTAGCCAAATATGGCGTATATATAGGTATGTGTTCGATTTTCCGGTGATTGCCATTTTTTCGTTTTTTCCCAATTCTTTCAAAATTACTACGTACTAAGGAACTATCACAGAGTAATGATTCCTCTAGATGTTTATTTGTCGGAAAATTTTGTTTACTTTTTTTTTGATTGAATATCATCAAGTTTTTTTAGCTAAAATATTGTTTTACATTTTTTTTTTCGATTTTATTTCCCTTCAAAAAAATTTTTTTGGGTCAGAATTTTAATTTTATAGTCGTAAAATAATCGACAATTATCCAGCAACCCACCATACAATTTTTATGCATATCCAATAATAATTAGATTAGTAAATAACACCTTGAAATTGACATACCCTTCCTACATTTCAAGTGGCAGATTAGGGAGTCTGAGTCAGTGTGGTTGGCGGCCATTTTGTGGACATATCCGAAGCGTAAGCTGCCCTATCTATATATATTCTTGTTCCCTATAGAATTTGTGATATTTTGGTATATTTTTACCTGCATAAATATCATATTATATATTAAATATATGTATTTTTTTACGAAATTTCTAAGTACTCAAAAAATTACCTTTAGATATGGCCCCTGATATAAATGTAATTTACAAAATAATGAAGATTTTTTTACATATTTCTATTTTAGGATAACATATGTTTATTCCCTAAAAAAATTAGCCACTTCCTATTTCATTTGGGTACCCAAAAAAATTCATGAAATTTGGACAAATTTTTTTGGCCAAAAAAAGTTACCCTTTTTTTCTCATTTCAGATCTTCACCTCCATGGGTCTGACTTCATCCAAAATACATCAAGATGTGTCCTAAACATTCAAGAATCAATTCCTAAAAGGATTTGTGTATAAATGTATAAACTTTTTTTTTATGAATTTTTATGTCAGGTCTTTTTTTTTCTACTTAATTTTTTAAAATATTTATAATAAATAGTTTTTCTGCAGATGAGTAGTATTTATCTTTACAGTAGTTTTAAGCATTCATTGAAGTTTTTTTTGGCAAAAGAAAAAAGGAGGTTACTGCAAAAACTGATTTTTCAAGAATTTTTTTTGGCGTCGGGGTCGTTCGCGTCCGAGTATACCCTTAAAGGGGTGTCCGAGGACCGTACCTATCCAGGGTTAATGCACCTGAACTAAAAAAAAATCAGTGTTCAAACAATATTTACATGACTTCTTTTGCCCCTAAACTAAATAATAATTAGGTCACATGGGCAATAAAGATTTGACAGAACTTGTATGGCTGAGGGATGTTTCACCGGTGGCATAATGCATGATCAGGTAGAGATTTTACAACAGGGTACTCTCAGATTTTGCTTAGCTTTCTTGCAGTGTATACAATCAAACCATACTGTTAACTTTTTTGTTTAATACATATTGTTTTTTAGCTTTTTTTATATATATTCATACAAAATAATTCCTAAGGATGCTAATGGTAATGATAACTAAAAAGATAGGAACCCTAATAATAGATTTGAGAAAAGAGATCACACTTAATTCAGTGATGTGCAAATTTAGATGTAGTCGAGCAGGTTTTTATTGAAAGTTCCAGTGCCTCTCAAAATGCATCACAAAAGAGGCAGAGATGAGATGGAACTGTAGAAGGCAACTTCCCTGACATTTTATGGAAGGAGATTCCCCTCCCAAAAATTAATGCTGTTTCCTTATCACCTTCCACAACAGCCATCAACTCTTCTAACTGCTGTACAAGTAAAGTGAACTAAAATTTTTATCTATTTAATCTACCTAATTCATATATTTCATCTATCTATTGTGTTTTTACTTCACATATGGTTTTAAGCTAGTAAGTATTGTAAAAATCCATGAAATTTCCTGGAATTTATATATCATTCATTCTTTAAATGAAAAGCTTTGGTTTGAATAAAAGAAATAAGAGAAAATTATTGCCTTGATGCATATAAAATCATTTGTTTTTATTGAAAGGTGGCAATAGAAAATAGAATGGCTGTATAAACAGCATCCTCTTCTAGCTACATTTTAGATTACGAGCTTACTCCCACAACGAATCTAACTCACAAAAAAAAAAAGTACTACTGTATAGGTATATTCTTGAATACAGTATAAGTTTTTATTCATCAAACTGTGTATTTCAGTTTGTAAAGGACACAAGTTATAAAGACAAAACTAAAATGAAGATTGGAAATTTTGATCTACCTCTATGAGTCATAATATAATGTAATGTATTACCCATGTTTGCTACGGATGCAGGGCTAGAATGCTGTTTGTATTTTTGCAAATACTATGGTTTGTGTGGTTATCTACTCTTATTGAGAAAAAACTTAAGAAGCCACCCAAACCTTAAAAGCCATGGGTTGTTTACTAAGTGTGTGGTGAATAAGAAAAATTGGGCTCGTCTCTGGATAGAGCATTCTCAGATATGCATAGGCTCTCTAAATTAGTCCCCTAATTTGGGATCAATTAAGAATTACGGCATGAAGAGAAGTTCAGTACTATCGTAGAAAAAGTACATAGCAAAATGCATTTTACAGAGATCACACACAGACAGGCTTTGAATTTGTACAGTAAACCTTCCCTTTTCTATTGAACATCTCCCACTCTCATTAATAGAGATGGGCCAAGGGTATTGATAGGCCTTCTGGTTTTTGAGGAGTCAGAAGGACTTATTATTTCAATATAGTAGATTGAGAAGATATTTGTAGGCTCATCTGATTCTTCTATACGAATGTGTTCAATTACTGATTTCCAGAATTCTAAATGCTATCAGAATTTGAGATAGTGGAAACGGTCAACTCAACAACCTAATCCTCTCCTTAGCTAACGTTTCTGGACCAACTACTAGTGTTCAACTGGTGGTGTAAAGATTAGAAATGTAGTTACAGCTTAGTGAAGTACCAAATCAATTTAATAAAATATGTAATTAAATCTTGTTTAGTACTTTAGATGTTTGGGTTCTAACCCAGTAATAATGTATGGATACCCGAGGTATTTTTTGTACGGTTAGCATACAAATATGGAAGGCAAAGAGCATGAAATATACTCTCATTTCATTTGGGAAAAATACATGGTAATTTAGTGGGGAGTGTTGATAAAACACTAAAGGAAAGTTTTTAGCTTTACAGAAGGTAAACCATAGAAAATTGGCTAACCATTCCATGTCGAAGCCAAACACGGAATGCTAATAAGGTTGATAAAATAGAATACTGTATATCAATTTGGTTTGAGAATGATTTCATCTTAAAATTAGTTATGTTTTACCTTTCTCCTTCACATACCTGCTTCCAATAAAGTATGGAAGTCATCATAATGACTACCAGGTAAGATTCATTTAAATAAACATAATTTCAATAATAAATAACAGAATTCAAATAAAATTTTTTATTTCTATACTCCCCTAATATTCATATTGCTTCTCTCTCAAAGTTTGGCTTAGATCGATGTTTATCCAATATTTCCCAGTTTCTTTCCTTTCAATAAGTTTAGGCCTTTAGTATGAATCTGTAGAAGTTAATGGCAGTGACCAAGGCATCGGTATGCCATACCTGCATTCGTCATTCAGTCTTCTTGTCATCTAGGTAGTGAAAGCTCGACATTTTGTATCTCTCATCACCAGTTTTAGTGATGTCAAGAGATGTACAAGTCTATAATGACCCAAATCATATGAAGTTCTTGGGTATGATAACTGGTTGTGTGTTTACTGAGTGGCATCACATATCAAGTTTACTGGGCATTACATGGGAAAGGGAGATGAAAGAGAGAGATAGGGTAAAAAAAAAACTTATGTTAAAGGTGGTTTTGGTGGTTAAAGCATAATGACTATCAGGTAAGTATTTAATAATACATTTCATTATCATAATTACATTTTTATCATTCACAATCAAGAATAAAAGAATATGCCTTTCTAATTTGTTAAGGAAGATTTTGTGCAGCAGAATCTCTGCTTTGAGATCTGAAGTATTTAATACTTTACATGAGCTTATTCCTTCTACAGATCAAGCTATGCCAATCCTTTACGCAGAGCATGTGCCTGTTTCTACTAACATTCTTCCTCGGGAGAGGTCTTGCCAGAAGGTTAAGTATTCAGTGCAGATGCTATTTATAAAAAGTTGGTTAATATTAACATCTTTAAAAAGAAATAGTAATTAAACCACAGCAGCTGGTAAAGCATATTTGTAAATGGCACCTTAGCTATTAAAAGTGATAATTTGGTGTGCGTTTATGGAGAGTGCATTCTTTCTATACAGTTAGCTGAAGCAGGCAATGAATCTGATGAAAGAGATGACAATACAGCTGTCTGAGAGATCTGCCCTTGAAGAAAGCATGGAAGAAACACACATCAGAAGATGCCTCATATCTGGGAGCCACTCGCTCTTAAGGCCAGTATAGTGTTACAAGTCATACTACCATATAAACACATCTATAACTTATTGATGAATGCGCAAATACAGGCAAACGTAGGAATGCATAAAGGACAAGATTAGACCACTCTTGAAGTATGGCATCTATAAAACACACTTGAGTATCTGGAACTGGAAGTAAAATACATGGAAGTTTCTTGTTAAGAAAAGTAGGAAACCTGTTTCACTGGCTTTTCCCACAACTTCCCCCGTATTGGAGACACCTAAGGTTGAAGAGATTATTCTGTACGAATTGTCTGATTCTTCTGCTCAGCTAAAGTACTTAGGGTACCCAATGCAAACTACAAATGATGTCAAATCATTATTGCTTATGTCCTTAGCAGAAAATATTATGCTAGGAGAAAAAGTTCCTTTAAGTTGGAATCTCACTGCTTCTTTAGATAGGATAACACTATTGAGTTTACCAAGCGGAGGACAATCCCTTTCCCTATAACAAGAACTTAACATCTTAAACATTTTGATATTGCAAAAAATGTCCATAGAAATTGTGCCTCTGACCTTCAACTGAGGACTAGACTCTCAACAGATACAGACTTTCCAATGTTGCTCCCTATCCGGATACTCTAAACTGATACCTGGGCTTATCCTTTGGTGAGAGTCCCACTAAACCAGAAAGCTAATCTGACCTAGAAGAGGATAGATTTATAACTGTTTCAAGATGTAAGTTTCTATCCCCAAAAAAGATATGAATGAAATTGATGAGGTCTCATTTTCGATCCTGTGAAGGAGATACACTCCTCTAACAGTGCTATTGTCCGTAAAAGTTCATCTACCTGCGAGCGGAAGACTTTTGGATATCTAAAATGCCTTCATGAGAGATAGGAAATTTTAGATTTTCATTTCCAATGGAAACTGCCTTTCCTGAGCACAGAATCACTGGCGTTGATGTGAAAGATGACTTGATCAAATTCACTTTCACTCCTAAATTGCAAGGAAGACTGAGAAGCAGTTACTTTCTCAAGAGGTCTATATAGTGAGGTCACAATTCACAAACTTTCATGAATACTTTTGTGGCAGTGCTTAACCCAAAACAAATGACATATGAACTGGTGCTTCTTGCCTCCAACCATGAATCTTAAAGACTTTTTGGAACTAAGTGCACAGGGACATGAAGTTGACATCTGCAAGGTTTATGGGAAACATGCAGGCCCCTCTTTGAATGGCAGCCAGCACCAACGAGGGAATTTCAATGGACAACTTTGTCATCAAAAGGTACTTGTTCAGACTTAATACATAAAAAATTGGACACCATACCCCAGATGAATTAAAACTAGGAAGAGAAGACCACAAAAAATTGCTAGAAAGCATACAAATTTCTTGTATATTAATCTTCTCAAGTAAAGACTGAACTTTTAACTGAATGGCTACAAACTTCCCGTGGTTGTTTACTTATGATGGTTATGGCAATAAGTCTACTGCAAGGGGATTAATCCACTGTCAAATTTCAAGCAATTCACAGGGTCTTCATTCTTATTAGGTATAGGTAACCCTGAATTTTAGAGCAGTCCTACAATTGAAATGGCAAAGGAGTTGATTTCTTGAACTCTCCCAAGACTGAAATCACTTTTAAACTCTTTAGAGAAAAATCACTTTGCCCTTATATACCCAAGATTATTTTGCAAAATCTGAGATCTAGGTAAATAACAAAAGTTTTGGATTATAAAGTAAATGAGGGTAGTTGATACATACAGTGAGACAGCTGAACATCTAAAATTCACTGGGGCTGATAATATCATGGGAGAATTGAAAGCTATATGCTTTTTGGAAAGTTCGGATTCTACCATGGCTTGCATTGCAGGAAGAATAAGCAGACTGAGAGCTAAATATGTAGTAGAAACCATGGGTAGTCAAAAAAGACCAAGCCATAAAATTTTTCAGTTTAATAATATCATGATAAAAGGAGAACCCACTTCTCTTTTTTCATCATGATCTGCCTGGGGACGAGAAAAACTCTGATATGTTTTTAAGGGATCAGAGGGGACATACTATAACCCTTTAGAAGTACCTGGTGTGTTAGTCAACTGCACATAATGGCAGTAAATTGGTAGGTTATTAGTTGGCTCACCCTAGGGCAGCAAGCATTTATAGATATTAAATTTCTGTGCCTGCCTCTATTACCTAACCCCAGGGAATAAGGAGGGCTGACTGTATATATCATCTTCGTCATCAGACGTAGCTAGCCCACAGCAGGAAAAAGGCCTCAGACATGACCTTCCACTCCTGTTTGTTTAAGGTCTTACTATGCCAGTCAATACCCGCAAATCTTCTAAGCTTGTCAATCCATTGTCTTCTCTTCCCTCCCCTGCCTTGTTTGCAGTCCCTATGGACCCATTCTGTTGTTCTTCATGTCCACCTCTCTCATTACATGTCCTGCCCAAGTTCATTTCTTTTTCTTACATGTTGCTAGCATATCCTCTACTTTAGTTAGCCCTTATATCCATGTTACTCTTTTCTGCCTCTTAGTGTTATTCCCATCGTTATTCCTTCCATAGCTCTTTTGAGCTGTAACTAGCTCATGTTCTAAGGCTTTAGTAAGGCTCCAGGTTTCTGATGCATAAGTTAATACTTGTAGGACCATCTGGTTAAACACCTTTCTTTTTAGAGAAAGTGGAATTCTAATTTCTCTAATCTCATTTTGTTTACCAAAAGCTCTCCATCATATTTGTATCCTCCTTTTAATTTCAGTCTCAAGTCCTGGGGAAACACTTGATGTCTGTCCTAAGTATGATAATTTGTCCTAGATTGTATTCTTCCTAGCTATACAAACCCGTAATCATTTAATATAGGAATTCGCTTCAGCTCAGCTGAAACAGACGAAGAGAAAGAAAACCAGGTAGTTGTGCTGATTAGTTGGCTGACGGTACCCGCCCACCACCAGCCCGCTTTCCTCATTCAAACGCTTCAGGCTCAATGTGGAACATGAGAGAGGGGTGGTTGAGGCGGGCATTTATATCAAATGATTACGGGTTTGTATAGCTACGAAAAATACAATTTAGGACAAATTGTCATTTGTTCCGACGCGATATACAAACCACGTAATCATTTAATATAGGAAGACTCACTGGTCAGACAATAGCTTGAGCTGCTACCACATGGCCAAGAACAAAGGTGTCCAAGGACTTGTGCGTAAACTCCCTCAAGTAAAAGGCCGTAAAGGTGGTCTGGCGTTTCCCAACGCCAGCCTTCAACACTTGGCCCACTGCAACATTTCTCTTGAAAGCAAGTGTGGGGGCAATCCCCCTGATCTCGTGAGCTTTAACCCTCGCTGGTGCTTGGACTCTTGAGGAAGTCTCATACACCTTGCGGATGGTCTCACGGATCCAGAAGGATATCGTGTTCCTCGACACCTCCCTCTTGGTTCTGCCGGTGCTAACGAAGTCGTCGACATTCAGGTCTGAGATGCCGAGTTTGCTTAAGATAGCACCGGAGACACCTGATGGGACAGAGAAGCCTCTCAACTGAACCGCCACATCCGGTAAGGAAGGAATAGTGAAGGCCTCGAACCTGGGATCTTGGATCGCTGAGTTCTGAGTCTTTGCCTCAAACTCTGGCACAAAACTCAAGGAGATCTCCTTCCAACCCTCTGCATGAGTGACATTACAAGAGAGGCCGTGTAACTCCCCGACTCTCTTCGCCGATACAGGCACGGCTCAAGGGTTCATACGGAACACGAGTAAGAGACCCGAGAATTAAGGTGACATCCCACTGGGGAACTCTAAGTTCCCTCGGGGGACGCGACTGTTCGAAGCTCTTAATGAGCATAGAAATCCCCAGGGCGTTGGAGATATCTATGCCCTTCAGACGGAACACCATTGCAAGGGCAGACCTGTACCCTTTAATGGAAGAAACTGAAAGGAGCTTATCTCTGCGAAGAAAGACTAGGAAGTCTGCGATCTGAGTCAGAGAGGCTACGACTGGAGAGATACCCTTCCACTACACCAATCACAGAAGACCAACCACTTCCCCTGGTAGACTGAGAAGGAGGATCTTCTAAGGTACCCTGACATCTCTCTCCCAACGAGTCGTGAAAAGCCTCGCGTTCTGAGGAGATGCTGGATAGTCTCCACGCGTGAAGTCTGAGCGACTGCACCGCCTGGTGGTACCTGTTCGACAAGGGTTGCCAAAGGAGATTGGGCCAGTGTGGTAGCTCTCTCGGTGCCTCGACCAGGAGCGACAACAGATCGGGAAACCACTCCATGTGTGGCCATAGTGGAGCAATGAGAGTCATCCTGAGTCCTGGAGCTACTAGGACTCGGTACAGGACTGTGCGAAGCAAGCAAAAAAAGGGGGGGAAACGTGTAGCAATCTAATAGGTCCCAAGAATGTTGCAGTGCGTCCTTGAACGCAGCCGCGGGATCTGGTACTGGAAAGCAAAACACGGCAAGCTTGGCATTGTGCCGTGTTGCGAAAGGTCGATGCATGGTTCTCTCCAGAGGTCGAGTACTCGACTCGCGACCCAAGGGTGAAGAGACCATTCTGCCCCTATTACCTGGTTTCTGTGACTTAGCGCATCTGCCCGACCACTTCTCTTGCCTAGAATGTGCCTGGCTGACAAGGTTACGTGTTGACTCTCTGCCCACAGAAACACCTGCCTCGTCAACTGCTGCAGGGGACGTGAGAGCGTGCCCCCTTGCTTGTTGACGTGCGCGACCACGGACGTGTTGTCGCTCATCAGCACTACCGAGTGCTCTCTCAAACGGGCCTGGAAATGAAAGAATGCTCTCAAGACTGCCATGATTTCCAGCACGTTGATGTGCAGGTGTTTCTTCTCTTCCGACCACACACCTGACACGACCAAGTCATCCAGGTGTGCAACCCAACCTTCCGTGGACGCGTCTGTGAACAGACGGAACTGAGGTGGAGGAGGTTTTATGAGAAAACCCTCTCATGAGGTTCTCCTCGTTTAGCCACCAAAGGAGATCCTCCCTTACCTTGCGTTACATGAGGACCGGACGAAAGGGAGGATTGGTGGCTGCCGACCACTGGTCCTTCAGACACCACTGAAGGGAGTGGAGATGGATCCGCCCGAAAGAAACGAGCTTCTCCTGCGAGGAGAAGTGACCTAGAAGAGCTTGCCACTGGAGGGCTGGAATGCCGAGTAAATCAGCATTCCCAGATACTTCACCTTCTGCTTGGGAATGAGGTTCGACTTCTCGCAGTTCACCACGATCCCCAGATCGCGACAGACTGCCAGAAGCGAGTCTCGATCCTGAATCAACTTCTCCTTCTAGGGAGCGAGAATCAGCCAGTCGTCGAGGTACATCAGTATGCGGATGCCCCTCGAGTGGGCCCAAGCTGCTACTGTCGCGAACACTCGCGTGAACACTTGGGGAGCTGTGCACAGTCCGAAGCACAGGACTTTGAACTGGTACACCGTGCCCTGGAAGGTGGATTGGAGGTACTTTCTAGATGACCGATGAACTGGTACTTAAAAGTACATGTCCTTCAAGTCTATCGAAAGCATAGTCGTACTGCCTGATGGCTAACAGCACAGTGCGAACTGTTAGTATCTTGAATGCAGTTTGCTGAACAAACTTGTTTAATGGTGAAAGGTCGATGATCGGTCTCCAACCTCCTGGTGACTGATTGTGTATGACTTCTAGCGCATCCTTCTCCAACATTTCCCAGACCTCCACCTCCAAGGCCAGAGCCTTCAGGGATGTTGGAGCATATGTGTGTGGAACGCTATTGGAGTGGAGGATAGGGGGAGCCGATGAAGCATGAATGGGAGCTTGTACCCTTCACGAAGGGTCGACACTACCCATTCCTCGGCCCCGAGGTGCTGCCACATCACCCAAGGGCACAATAGGCATCCCCCTACCCTCGGCAGCTTGGGAAGGGGAAAGACAATCTCAGCATTTTGCTTTCCCTTGCTTGCTCCTGTTCTTTCCCCGATGTGGAGGAGCTCCCGAGGGAGGCTGAAAGGTCTGTTTGGGGGCAGAATCCTTCTGAGCATGAGCAGGTCTCGGCTGCACAGGAGCAGCAGGAGCACGACCAGTGGTGCCCTTGCTACTTCCCATGGACTTGACCTGACTCGGCCTGGCTGTGGACGGTTTCACGGGACCAGGTCCCTTGAAACTCACAGCCTCCGCCTGGTGGATAATGGAGTCCTTCGAGTCGAGGCACCAATTATCCCGCACCGCCCGAACTTCCTCTGGTGAAAAGAGAGAAGTTGCAGATCTAATATTAGTGTTCCCGAGTGCCAGGGCCTCTCCTGAACCAATCTGTCTCGCCAAACGAGCGGCTACTGCCTCGCATTTTTTGAGGATCAGATTGGCATACTGGGTAGCAAGCTGGTCCAAGAGAAAAGCAACAGCTTTCCCACCAGACAAAGCCAGGTTCCTGAACTGCTCCATGTGTTCGGGGTTAGCGAGCTTGGTGTCCCGCACGAACACTGTGGCCGTACCACATCAGTGGTCGAGCCACGAAGCAGCCTTGAGAGCAGCTACAGAGATGGACTCCATAATTGAAATCTCAGAGGCCAAGAAGGCCACTCTCTGGATTTCAAGCTCTCGACTGAGGAACCCCTAGCAAGCGCTCCGACCCCGGGGTCGAGAAGGAGAGGACAAGACACAGAAGACTCTGTGACATAGTACCTCTTCTGTCGCTGGAGTGGTTGAGGGAGAAGCTTGTTCGAACCTGGGCTCCTAAGCGAGTCACCAGGTCCTGCAATCTGGTCACTCACTCAGTCCAATGCTCGAGCAGCCTGTCTCAACCAGGGTAGTGTGAGGGGCCGTGAACTGCCTTCGGGAGCTCCCATAAGATCTCCTAGGCTGTCCACTTATCTCAGACACTACCTCAAGAGGAGCCCTGAGGTAATTAATCTCACGCATGGGGTCAATTACCTCTAGGAACTGCAACTCCACCTCGGGATCTTCCGTCTCCACGGCCGGTGAAGGCCGTGGAAGTGGCTGATCCCTCGGTCCCGCTACATCCGTAGGTGTAGGGGAAGCGACATGCTGCACAGGTGATGACATACCCCATGAATACCTTGCTCTGGTCCTAGAACCAAACCAGGCGTGTATTCAGGAGTCAAGGAAGGACCCTGGCAGGGTTCATCCCCGACGGAATGATTCGAGGTTCCCACTGCGACCGAGTCCGTGACTGGTCGCTGCGAGCCCCATGAAGCTCCCAAAGGAGCTCGAGCGCGAGCGGGGTCGCTGGGAACTGCAGCGCTCACACCAGGAGGTGTAGACAGGTTAGTCACGCGAGTGGTGTGCGCGGTCTCACCTGTTACATGGCCAGAAAGCATGGGGGTCGGCTGCATCTTGCGCAGCTAT
The DNA here is from genome assembly GCF_036898095.1 of Palaemon carinicauda. NCBI lineage: Eukaryota > Metazoa > Arthropoda > Malacostraca > Decapoda > Palaemonidae > Palaemon > Palaemon carinicauda. Next base: position 9,698,612 of record NC_090764.1, read on the forward strand.
TACGCGCGAGAACTAGCCTGGTCGTGCATGACCGGCCCCCATGCCGCGGGCTGAGCTGCGAGGTGGCTCCATGCCAGGCCGGAGTCGCGCAGGTCGAGTCTGGGCCTGCTCCCTGCTCACGCGACACATGAGTCTGAATCGGTCCGTGTGGTTACCCCCCTGGAGGTAGTCGTGCGTACTGCGGATTCTTCACGAGAAACCACAGCTGAGATTTCTCGTGCCGAAGCCAGAACTCTCCTTTCCCGGCTCAAGAGCAGTTCAATTAGAGTCTGAGCAGTAGATCGGGGGGCCCGAGGACCCCGTCACCATGCTCTGGGAGACAATACCTACGCCCTCGGGCGCGGTTGTTGTGCATGGAGGCCTTGCGCGAGATTCGCGGTGAACAATCCCACTAGTGCGGGAACACGGGAATCTTGCACATCGCCCTCATTCTCCGGAGAAGAAGAGGTGTCTCGGGGCGCCATGTCCCTTCGACTGCGACTGGCCTTCCTGGCCCTCTTCGCTTTCCTCTTCTTCCCCTTCCTCTTTCCCCTGGGGGAGAAGAATCAGAGTCAGAAGATGAAGACGAAGAGGAGGAGGAGAGAGGAGGAGGAACTAGAAGAGGAATACTGCCCCCTTCCTCTTCTTGTGCCCCCTCTGAGGTGCTGGAACGTTGGTCGAGGCAACAACAGAAGACATTGGACGAGGATGAACAACCTAAGCCATGTCTGTAGGAAGAGCCGTGGTCGGTGAACATGGTGAACCTGAAAAACATATTGTATCAGCAGGAGTTTGGCAGATATAATTTTAACTGCTTATCGGCAGAAGATTTGGCAGATTTTAATTTTAACTGACTTGCGGGCGAAGCTGTAAAGGGTTTGCAATCAGTCGTTAAAGAAATCTCAGTGATTAAAACCTTACTCTCCCTTGTTTTAACAGGGAGTCCTGCAATTATTTTACCCTTGGAAAAAGTTTGCATTTTGCCAGGAACAAAGGAGGTACATAGTCAACAACAACAGGGTCATCAGTGAACATGGGAGTCGATAAAGTTACAATCCAGGGTTGCCAGGTTTCCTGAGAGAAAAGGCCAACTTTGATTAACTGCAGCTTTAATAAGTTAAAAAAGGCAAAAGGTATAGCCTTTAAGGCCAACCTTTTATGATATTGCTAAAGGCTAACCAATTTCAAATAAAAAAAGGCCAAATTTGATGTCTTTAGCTGAAAAAGGCCAACCTGGCAACCCTGTTACAAACTCGATTACATTCATGTGTTCATCAACAATCGTACCATTCAAATGTCGTTGTTGAAGTTCGTCCGCCATATTTAAACGGCGTCTTAACAAATTTAAGTCAAGCTTACCTGATAACCCAAGAGACGCCCAAAATTCCCCCTTCTTACCAGGTAACGTGTCGTCATTGGTATCAGAAATTTGTCGGGTGTCTCTCGGGATCGCCGAAATAGCGGGAGCGCTAAGGTCAACCGCTCCCCCGGCCAAACCCGAGAAAACCCTGACAGGCTGTGAATCCGGGCTTCCCAAAATGGCGGCCAGGATTCACAATACGGCAAGGAGAACCTTGAGAGCAAGGATTTCCCCTGCATGTCGATCAGAGCGTGTGCGGGTGTGCAGGAGGTGACGAACGCCACCCACTGCAACGCCCGCCATGACCTGCACAACATTGCATTTTAAAGGGTAACTTTCTGTAGCGTAGAAAGCACAACCATCCATATTGAGCCGAAGCGAGTGAATGAGGAAAGCGCAGGGTGTGGGTGTGTGTGTGTGTGTGTGTGTGTGTGTGTGTGTGTGTGTGTGTGTGTGTGTGTGTGTGGCTAAGCTCCACCCCGTACCGCCAGCCAACCAATCAGCAAAACTGCCTGGTTTTCTTTCTCTTCGGCTGTTTCAGCTGAGCTGAAGTGAATTCCTATATCAAATGATTACGAGGTTTGTATGTCGCTTAGGAACAAAGGTATATTCATTAACAATCTCTAGAGGTTCATCAATAACCGTTATCTGTTGTCTCTGTATGTTCATTAAACATTATTTTAGTTTTACTCACACTCATTTTCTGTCCTACATTTCAGCTTTCTCTATTCAAATCTTCTATCATCTTTTGCAATTCCTCCCATTATTCCCTAAATATAACAATGTAATCTGCAAATTTTAAATTGTGAAGGTATTCCCCATTAATGCTAATTGCTACAATTTCATATATAGATTTTTAAAAACTCTTCAAGGCAATCTGTGAATAATTAAGGAGAGATGGGGGTCTCCCTGTCTATTTTCTCAATTATATATATATATATATATATATATATATATATATATATATATATATATATATATATATATATGTATATAGTATATATATACACACACACACACACATATATATATATATATATATATATATATATATATATATATACTGTATATATATATAGAAGAGAAATTAGATAGAATATAGTGCCCAAGTGTAGCCTCAAGCAAGAGAACTCTAACCCAAGGCAGTGAAAGACCATGGTAAAGAGGTTATGGCGCTACCCAAGACTAAAGAACAATGGTTTGATTTTGGAGTGTCCTTCTCCTAGAAGAGCTGCTTGCCATAGCTAAAGAGTTTCTTCTAGCCTTACCAAGAGGAAAGTAGCCACTGAAAAATCACAGTGCAGTAACCCCTTGGTGAAGAAGAATTGTTTGATAATCTCAGTGTTGTCAAGTGTATGAGGACAAAGGAGAATGTGTAAAGAATAGGCCACACTATTCGGCGTACAGTGTGTGTAGGCAAAGAGAAAGTGAACCGTAACCAGAGAGAAGGATTCATTGTAGTCCTGTCTGGCCAGTCAAAGGACCCAATAACTCTTTAGCAGTAGTATCTCGACGGGTGGCTGAATACCTGAACTACACATGCCCAAAAGGGGAGGAGGTATCCTGAAGAAGGGCAGAAGGTTTAGCAGAGGAAGGGGAACCCCAAGAAACAGAATCTGACACCACCCTATGATTTCTTTCGCATTTTTAATATCTAGCTTCTTTACCCTTAGCTCTAATGTCTGCCAAAGGCAAATAATCAACTATAAGCTCCTCTGGTAAGTTATTGTATTCAAAACAGTCAGTGAATAAGGAGCATGCGAGTCTCTAAGAGGATTGCACTTGAATCCGTGTCAACTTTGGGACGATGAAAGCTTATTAACTTCGCAAATTTTCCTAAATTTTAACTTGAACAAACTTTTAAGCCTTAACTTGAATATTTATAACAAAAACAAGAACATAAAAATTACAGTATGCCTGAGACAGCAATTTTGAATAAATTGAAAATAATGGTGGGAGTAAGAAAAGGCTGTATACTCATATATATGCTGGCCACTTTTACCTGTGAGAACAAATTATATATATTTCACCACAATTCATTTGCTCATGTATTGGCTTGCCTTAGGTTAAGGGACCATACTTTCATAATTGACAATAACAACTTAAATGACCCCAGGCTCTAAGGGAAAATTCTGCTGCTAGTAGCAAATCAAAGGTATTTGCAATTACTTCTCAATATGAAGTAAACTACAATTACTGCACCATTAAAAGAGGCACAACAGTTTCCATCTCCAAGGATGTCATAAATTCATAAAAGAAAGATGAAACATAAGAGCTAGGAAGGAGAGGATACAAATTCCCTGCCTGGCCAAAAGAGCCATACAACCTAAGTTTATGGCAATCTTAGTTCCAAACAGAAGGCATCACCTTAACAACTACTACTATCAGTTCTAATGAGTAAGTTCCCATCAATTCATAGGAAAAATTTCACCCTTAAAACTACACTGGTATCAGGAGAGAGCTCTGGCAATGCAGACAAGAACTTTTGATCTGTGCAGTTTTACCATCCATAAAATTGATGTAAGTCATAAGAATACCTTGTCTGAGCCAGCAAGGGACTTTCTAGTTCTGTATCTTAATTCTGTAGAGACAAACAGTCTTGGAATAATTCCTAGATTTCCACCTTTTTCATGAAGATTTTCTTCATCTTTAACCAAGAAAACATGAGAAAGGACGGCAAAAGGCTCTATGAAAGAGTCCCGTCTGCCTTCAACTTACATCACTTCCACCAAGTATGACAATCTCATTGAGATCCGGCAATTATTATGAGTGACTTTACCTGAGAGAACATGAAGCTTTCTAACAATTCTCAAAGACATAAAAGTCATAGAAAAACTAACTTAGTGTAAGATACAGAGAGAAGCCTTATGCATATTTCCATGAGGAGATTTGGTGAGACTTTAACAGTAATTTAAAGGTCTAACCTTGGAGGCTTAGATGACTTCCAATGCCCTTCCTTTTCTAAGTGTTGGAAGTCTACAAAGCTCCACTGAAGATCCCTACTCTAGTTAATTAAATTCAATGGTCAGAAAAAGAAAAAAACTTGTAGACCTTGATGACCAAGAGTAAAATTTCTGCTACTGGTGAAAAGAGGGTTTCTGATTTTGTGTGATCTTGATTACAACTACAAACTTGTATAATGATACAGCATTCTAACTACAGGAAGTTGATGTGGTGAGATTTATCCTATATTGACCAAGCTTCTGTTATTTGGTGGTCTCAGATGTGCAATTTTCATCCTTGTTTTGATACTTCTAAATTACTAAAATTTCTAAAGAGATAATTTCTAGTTACACTTCAACTAATAGGTGCAGAGAATCCTGCCACCAATTGGGATTCTTGTAGAACATCATCCAATGCTGCAAATGTAGTTCTACCTGGTTGAAAATCTGCCAACTAGATTCTCATCAGCTATAGCTGCAGGAGTGAGTTTCCCTAAAACGATGAGTTAGATGATCAAAAATTGCCATATCTTCAGAGTAGGACCCAGTCTGTGACTGATTAGTTTTCAAGGATGTCACCCTCTCGATTTTGTCTTACGTTACTCAAAGCAGAGCTTACAAAATCTGTATGGTTGTATTTGTATGTAGTTCTGTGTTAAATTCAACACTCTAATCATTTGATGTGTAGGTCTGAATAGTGACATGATTGAATCTGGGTGTGCAGGTGTTGATGTAACTCCTGCTAACATAAAATCACAAGTTTGTTCTTCAGGAATCTTCTTAGTTTCATACACTTATTGCCACTAGAATGAAAAACACATAAAAACTTAAGGTGTGATGAACAAGTCAAAAGTAAAGAAACTTGGCCTAGAATAATTTCAAGGCCATATGAAAAAAAGATAATTACATAAATTTCATGTACATTTGGACATGATAACATTATAATTTCAGATCCAGGAGTTCATGGATATTCCCTTATATGATGGAACAATGAAACAAAGACATGGTTTCCATACGGAAAGGAATCTGCCGAAGAAACTTGTTAAACAAACTGAGGTTGATAATAACAAGACCTTATTGGGACTAAAAAAAATTAGTGTAAAAGCCTGACTAGTCATCTAGTACCTCCTCTTCAGCTTGTTTTGTTAACATCAACCTCATCTCACTGTTCAATCCCTAAAATATTACTGCATCCCTGGTGTGGGCATTAAAACCTATAGGGAACAATGCGAGTGGTACACTAGTTTATTTCTTGAAATTAAAACCAATATCCTTCCCTAACAATTTTTATGACAAAGGACTTGACCCTTAGCTGCAACCATGACCTTCAGCATTTTTGGAGAAATTCTCCCATTTTTAGCTGAGGAATCACAGGGGAATATCTTTCTTCCATCTACCTTAGCCTAATATTGTTTACCTTTCCTTGGTAAAAAGAAAAAAAAAATAATTGTTGTCTCTACCGAGTTGACCTAGAGAAAGTAAAAGGGGAGGATCTACTAGGGACTCTTTTATGAATCCTGTGCAATCTCTTCTTTTGGTAAGAGGGCTGAAATAGGCCATGGTTCCCCCTGTAAGTTATCTTTTATTGGGGTCTGACAACAGATGAATCCAAAGGGTTCCTCGTGGCTGCCATAGTAGCACTCAAGTCCGACCTGTTAGAGAGTTCCCAGGTAAGACACTCTCAATACAATACATGAATGGGTTTATTACAGCAAATCCAAAACCTGATGATATTTTAGGCTCAAAGATTAAAGGAGTTGGAGAAGTACCCTATCTGCATTACTATATTGATAGGTTGGTATACCACGATCCAGAGGGAACAGGCCAAAGCCTGATAATAAACACCCACTATACTCTTGCTCTCTGGGATGATTTCCAAAAAACATGGTCTCTCCAAACATTACTTCCTGGTTAACCCAACACCTATTCATGCCAGTAAGTGATGGATGTAAAATCCTGAAAAACACTTGAAGGTTTAAAGGCTGCTCATGAATGGCAGGGCAAGGGACAGTGACATCGCCTTTTCGAGCAGAACAATACCCTAGAGACTGACTATATATACATAGGATCAGCACCCAAGTCCCCTCTCCACTCAAGCCAGGACAAAAGAGGGCCAAGTAATGGCTGCTGATGGCTCAGCAGATAGACCTATAGGCTCCCCCAAATACCCCATCTTTAGCTCACAAGGATGGTGAGGTTGCAGCGACCAAAGAAACTAACGGGTCTTAGCGGCACTCGAACCCCAGTCTGACGTTCACCAGTCACGGACGTTACCACATCGGCCACCACATAATAATCTCTTCTGTTCTGAAGCTTACTGAGGAGTCACTTTGGTTCTCAGACACTTGAGAGAAAACTATGGATATTTTAGCTACAGATGGGCCATGAGCTTAGCTACCCCACAGAAGTCTGATAGGATCTTCAAAACCTTCAAAATAAAACTCTTTGGATGTAACAGATACATTGAAGACCATCCATTCCAGGGCAGGTTCTGATCATCTTTTGCAAATACATAAGAATCCACACTTGGAGCTAAATAAAGCAGGAGTCCTGTAGTTCTCTGATGTTACAAACAGATCGACTTTGAGATATGAAACAATTTTGAGGATCTTGTGAAAGGAGCTATGATCTTGGATCTACTTCATGTCCTGGGCCGTCTCCCTAGACAAGACATACGTTACCAAACTTGGCAAGCCTGAGAGACAGTGAACTTAATGATTGGAAGGATAGCAGCATAGGAGAACCCCTCTGCAGAGACAACAGACACCTGTCTAACTGTCAATGAAGATATGTAAGTGAGAGTTCCTGCTTAGGTCAAGTTTCTTCGGTGTCAGAAAGACAGCCGTCAATACCATTACATTCAAGTGAAATACTGCAAACTAAGAGGACCATTTTAGAGCCTTGCAAGTCTCCTTCATATGACCTCCTCAAACAGACTTTACCATGTATGTACGAAGGATCATAGAAGCAGGATAGGACCAAAGTCTGGTCACATGAAGACCTTCATTGAAACTAATCTTGATTTGGTATAGATTATCAGGAAGCCTACTTCCTGAAGAACTTGGCCTTCACCCAGAACAGTTCGTTGTAAAGTTAAGCAATGACCAGTAGTCATGCAAATGTAGGGACTTGATCATTACCTTTGCCAAATTTATAAGTACCTGTGAAGATAAATCGCATGGCATTATGCTGAACCTGTATCATGAAATCCTCCATAACCAAAACCCTAGATGAGGACGTGGTCTCCCACTGTCTTTGGTTGGAGCTCCCTTATTTGAGGGTACACTCAGGCACACTATTCTATCTGTTTCCTTATTTCCTTTCCTCACTGGGCTATTTTCCCTGCTGGACCTGTTAGACTTATAGCAGCCTGCTTTTCAAATTAGGGTTGTAGTTTAGCTATTAATAATAACAACAACAGTAATCAGAGATTTCTGACCTCCACCAAAGTATGACGTTAACACAAAAAGACATTTGATTTGCATCTGATCCAAACTCCTGATCCTGATCCAGAATCTGAATCTGGATCATCACCAAAATTTATTGGAGTCATCCATGGCCTACGATCTATCTGCTGTAACAAGTTTGTCTAAAGCCGTCAATTTGTTTGGACGTAATCTTTAAAATCTGTGAAAAATTTAAATCTGGATCTAGAATCTGAATCCAGAACTGGATCATCTCTATAAGTTAATAGAGTTGTCCATGGCCTAAGCTTTAACTGTGGCAGAAATTTCTTCGAAATCCATCAATTTGTTTTGAAGTTATCTTCAAATAATGAAAAACGCAATTCCGGATCCGGATCAGGATTATCTCTAAATTTTAATGGGGTTATCCATGACCTATGATCTATCTGTGGTGACAATTTTGCCAAATCTGTCAGGTAGCTTTGACATAATCCTGTCCAAAGACAGACAGACACAGACAAATAAATATATAAACTAACTTAATTTTATAACCTACTTGGCAGAGATAATGATAATAGGCTTTGGTCATGATTTTGAAGGGGACGCATCTGATATATTTTTCAAGACAAGACATATGGAGGACCACACATCTAACAGTTGTCCTTGGGAACACTGACAGGTTGGTCCTAGAATTCTGGGAAGTCATATTCTGTACAGCTCCCTACTCCAGCATTTTGTGAACAAAAGAGCAGAGTTGCTAGGTTTTGAGCTAGAACAGCTTATGGCATGGGGGGAGTTTCATTTTCCATATCCAGCCCAGACCTTTCAAGACTACAGTATATGTATGGTCCTACGAAAGAAGATTGATCGTTTTTCAAAGGAACTCAGGCGACCCTCAACTAGTAGCCATTCATTGTTGGGGTCCCTTATTCTGATGCTCCTGATAGAGACCAGAACCATGACTTCCCTTGTTCTGCTCCTTTACTTTCTTCGTATTTAAATTGCCTAAAATACCCAGGACACTTGCCACAGAATGTTGTTGTTGTCTTTTACATGTTAACAGAGACAAACTGCCCTTGTATTATACATGGCTCTGACCACCAAGGACTGAGAACACTTCCTTCCTTCCTTTTGTAGATCACATACAGACAAAACTTGATGTTTAAGTTCAAAATTTGTTGGCAAATTTTCTACTACTATTCCAAGGCTATGCAGTCGTTTTGCAATCCCGTAGGGGGTAATTCCAACATGCAACCAGGATATGGTAGTCACTAGTAAAAAACGTTCTGCTGAGCATTAAGTTCTGTTGTCCTAGTTGCTTCTGATTCCGGGGATACAGCATCAAGCCTCATGGTATAAAAAAACTCCATGGAACCGTTGCAGTTCTGTGAAACTTTAAAATTCCTTGGGGAAATCACCAAATAGGATTTTGCATTCTCTAGGAAGGTTAAAATCCCCATTCAGCAACAGTTTCCGAAGGTACTGGACACCCATTTCAACCATTTTTTGGCCAGGAAAGGTGTACTATCACCTGGTACAGTCATCCCAACGACATCAAGATGGCTTTGATCGAGAAGAGATCCATTTGCAGACGAAACTGCCTCTGCCAAAAAATTTAACAACCGTCTTAAGCAACATCATAAACCCCTTTTTAGACATGGGCTGGGGAGTCACCGACTTGAAAGGTGGCATTTCATGCATGAATGTAAATAAGGGAAGGTATCAATATTATAAACTTTCCCTATATTAAAGGGAATCTCTTAAACTTTGCACAGCAAAACATTAGAATGAGTTAAAAAGGCATATCCTCGGCTGGATAGCCAGGATTTACCAAAAGCAGTCCCCTCTTCTCCCCCTTTAGATAAACCCAGTATCAACAACTACTCCTCTGCCCACAAAAATGTTCCTGAAGGATACGTACCTGAAAGGAAAAGCTCTGTTGGTTTTTTGTGGCTTGCAGATCCAAAGGCCCAAGCACTACAGGATTCTAGAGGTGGGCAGTGGGAGGAGGGGAAGGAAAAGAGCTGGTATATTCCAGGAAAGAACTGCCAAAGAGGAAGCAGACTGAAGATTTGACCAGCTGTGCAATGAAAAGGTGTCCACAAGGGCCACAGACTGAGTATAAATGTTGGGACACTACTAAGAAAAGAACCAAATCCAGTGTGCCTCTCATGGGGACCCTGCAGTAAGGATTTCCTCTTCCAAGTCCAAATCATCTGTGAACCCAGTATGTTTTATTTAATAAGGGACATGGTCCATAAAGGTCATTTACTGTTGAATCGTCACCTTTACGGTAGAAGAAATCATAAAGTTTCTTGTTAAGCAAGTATAGTACCCATAAGAACAAATATTGGCAACACCTTTTACTCACATAAAGAAGTTGAGAAGGGTTTGATCTCTCAAGCTTACCATCTGTAAGTGTTGCGCTTTGGATTAGATTTATGAATTTGAGCAATATAGCCCTGAATTGGGACCTCGTAGAGATATCAGTGTCCAAAGTAACGGAGGGGGGGGGGGGATTCTGCCGTTGCAATTTGAAGTACAAAAGGTAAAGAGATTGGACAGCAAGATGGAGGATTGGAAATGGTAATGAATGTAGAGTACATGGCTAAAAGGCAAGAGCTTCTAGGGACTAAAGAAACACTGCAAAGGCCCCTAAATAATGCTGACAGTGAGGTGCTTCAGGTGGGAGGATTGTGAGATATAGTCAAGCAACTGGACCAGGGAAAATATACCCAGGGAATGAGGAAGAGAAACTACTCATTTCCTTGACTGCCTTAAAGGTAATCAGTCCCCCAATGCTAGGAACCAGATTCTGGAGCCTAGATGCCCTACCTAGCTCCCCAAACCAAAGGTAGGAGATAGGGGAAAGGGGAAACCTAGAGTTACAGGGAAAAAGACTGCTCTCAACCACTGTGCATGGCTGAGCTCAGCAGCTGGGGAAAGGCCAAGTCTAATAATAATATGTTGTATATGTTGCATTCATATATTTATTATCAAATCCCATGATTAAATATACATGGGCCTACATACATAACAAAAAATATAAACAATGATTAATGTCGGCTTCATAAATATGAAGTACCTTCAATTCTTGACACTGTGACCCATAATAAAACAGTATACTGTACATGGGTTTGTATCCATCGGTTAGTATACCAATGTATATGTAAACTAAAAATAATGTATATTAACTCCATGAATATGAAATAATATACTGTATAAAACAATTCACATGTCCCTAATAAAATATACATGTGACTATATGGCTTATTCAATCATAAATATCCAACTAGGTAGGCTACCTTCCTTTACCTTCTCTCCTGCACAACAAAATAGCACAAAATTATGACATCATTCAATATTATTCAAATATACTAATTCAAGGTTAACACTTATAGCACTACACCGAGGTACAAAAAAATAAATACTAAACTATGGGTCATGGTGGCCTATGTAGTAACATCCCTGACTGGTGAACGCCAGACTGGGGTTCGAGTCCCGCAGTTTGTGAATTACTAACCCCACAAAAGTCCTCAATGCCTTTAGGATACTGTGATGAACCCATGCCCTAGCCTACGCTCCAAGACGTATTAGCACCCTGTCCCCTTCACATCGACACCAGGAATGTAAATTGCTAATGCTAGCATTGGGAATGAGAGAACTAGTACTGTATTAGTAACCCAATACATTTTGCTAAATCATCCTAAATTATCAATAGTCCTTAAATCACTAGACCATATATCAAATAAAGAAACACTTGTCGAACCTGAAAGGCTAAGTGAATTTCTAAAATTAGCCGGATGATCAGCGGAGAATTGTTGAATTTACCGAGAGGGAAACTGTCACTTATTCATTTGTACGAAAAGGTTTCAGAAATGAAAGTAGAAATCATTTATCAACTAAGCAAAAATTTGTTGAATCTAAATTTGTTAGTGAATCCTTAGGTGTCTGATTAGTGAGGAATCGCTTATGTGCCAACAGAACGTTCACAGAACCTCAACAGTAAGTGTCCAACCAGTGAGGAATTGGTCATGTGCCAACAGGAAGTTCAAAGAACCAGAAACTGTAATTGAACCAGTAGTAGCATGTTCATTTGGAAAGAAAGGTGTGCAGTACCAATACAATATGGCATACAAAATTGTTGATGGGAGCTTGGTTTAGACAGAAGTCAAGGAACAGAAATACATTAGCAGTCTTGAACCAATCTTCTACTACGGAGTATTTACTGAATCAAGTCTGATCACTCAAAACATGAGCTATAGCAGAAGCTTGTACCATGTGACCCAGACGAGACAAGGAAGGGAAGCAGGGAATCAAAGCTTATTTCGCAGGATTTGATTATATTTTGTGCTTGACCTTACTAACAACAGGATCAATCAATTCATGAACATTATTATATTTATTACCTAAAAACACATTATCAGACAAAGGTAGGATATGCAATAGACTATAATCAAGTAGCTTAGGGTTGTATAAATACCTGCAGTTGGCACAGAAGGTGAAGAAAGGCATACCCTTTTAGGTAACGAAGGAGCAGGAGAGGACTTTGAAATAATATTGGAATATTGCACAAGATTTGAGAATTACTGTATTGTATTCCATTAAAAAGGAAAATTTTGTTTTAAACCCCGCAAATTCCTCCCTTACCTTTAAATTCTCACTACACTAGCATAATGTACCTCATATCCAGCCTTCATAGTGCTAGAAGATGGATGAAGACAAAGAAATAATAGCCTGATTTTAATTATTCCCTGAAAAACTCATGCATCCTTAATTCTTACACTTTCTTACTCTTTTACACCATCATCCACCAATTAGATATACTCTCTCATTTGTTTATTCAATCAATTGAACCATTCAAATACTGTGCATCTCTCCTTGTAACCTACTCTACTTGCACTCGACTCCCTGCTACCAGCTCGCAGTGTATAAGGACTCATGTTTTCTAACAATCTGCTTTTGTATTTGATAGCATAAAAACTTGATTAAAAGGGAGGAGGTGTAACTTGATAATACTGAATAAATCAAAATGTTAACACCACATGGAATGAGAGAAAGGTCGACATTCTTTCAATGACTAGATAAAATTAGTCAAGATTGAGTGATTCACATGGACCACTGAGCATGGTTTCTTCCCAACAGCCAAAGTACAATACTGTACTGTACTGTGTTATTTGTTGCCACAGAGGAGTGGGATATAGGGGTTGAAAGAGGAAATCTTTTAAAGGTAGAAGTGCTTGTGCTTCATAAATACTGTATTAGCTAAGTGACTCCGAGGTAAGATGTATCGAAATGAGGTTTTCTCCCCTTTACTACCAAACTTCAAAACAAACAAACTACCCTCAGACCTTCCTCTATCACGACTCCTTCCATTAAAATATTACAATACATCTTCCCTGGCATATTAGGTAAAATTATGTCTTTATAATGATCACAGCAGTCTCTCCTTCCCATATCTTGATACAATGAAACAGTTACAACTCTAACCTATTCTTATGGAGCCTTTCCCACAGCCTGATTTATCTTAAACCACTGGTTAGCCCATCTATTCCATTGTTTCTTTTCTTCTATAAAGTTCTTTTTCAACTTTTTTATACAGTATTTCAATTACAGTACTAGTTTCTTTTCCTCAATTACTTTGTCATCCCTCAAAATACCTGTACATAGTGTCTTCCACAATGCAAACGTACATCAAATAGCACTTTTCATTTCTTACAAACCTACTTATCTCCTCATCCTTCCACTAACCATATTCATTACGCATTCCTAGCACAAATAATTTTATGTATTTTTCATCTACTTCCACCTCTGCAAGGGGTTAACTACGGCAATGTAATTGTTCAGTGGCTACTTTCCTCTTGGTAAGGGTAGAAGAGACTCTTTAGCTATGGTAAGCAGCTCTTCTAGGAGAAGGACACTCCAAAATCAAACCATTGTTCTCTAGTCTTGGGTAGTGCTATAGCCTCTGTACCATGGCCTTCCACTGTCTTGGGTTAGAGTTCTCTTGCTTGAGGGTACACTCAGGCACACTGTTCTATCTAGTTTCTCTTTCTCTTGTTTTGTTGAAGTTTTTATTGTTTATATAGGAAATATTTACTTTAATGTTGTTACTATTCTTAAAATATTTTATTTTTCCTTGTTTCCTTTCCTCACTGAGCTATTTTCCCTGTTGGGGCCCCTGGGCTTATAGCATCCTGCTTTTCCAACTAGGGTTGTAGCTTAGCATTTAATAATAATAATAATAATAATATATATAATCAATCAATGTTCCCCTTACATGATTTTATTATTTTTTTCATTTAAATTACCTTAATAATATTTCAGTCACATTTCCCCTACTCATCTCCAATTTAAACTGATATTCATCTTAACTTTTGTCTTAATCAAATAATGATCTGATATACCTCCAACCACTGCTCTTCTCTCTAAAACATTCATCGACTCGCTCTTCCATCTACCATTTTCTTAAGGCAAAGTCTCTTTCTGATTAATTTTACTTTCCCAAGTACTCTTATTAATATTTCCAAAAATGAAGCCCTTTTCCAGACACATTTAAAAAAAAAAAATCCTTACATTTTCATTCACTCAAGATACTCCAAGCCAACCAATAATAGAATCTCTTTCTCTATCAATTACCTCTGCATTTAAATCACCTAAAATAATTATCCTTTCATACTCTCCAAAACCATCCAGGCATAGATTCAGATCTTCCCAAAATGAGTCATTCTCACACTTAATGTTTTCCATCCCTGGGTCATATACTGTACATGCAAATCATTTCACCTTTTCCCTTGCTGCACTCAATCTCACACATATGATCCTTGAATTAATCGATTCATATTATTTCAGTCATCCCCAGAATATTCTTGAAACTAACCCATCAAGCTAACCCATAAACAATCAATCTTTGTCCTTCCCATTCCAGCAAGATAATAATTTTATATTCGGTTTTCTGAATAACAAAAGACATACCAATATTGTTATTGGATAAAAGGGTTCCAGGTACAATGTTTCTCACTATGCACAATGCAAGAAGCAAAACTGCTATTATTGTATTTTTCCAGAGGCCACAGGAGTGAAAAAAATTAAACATGATGGTTCGCTGTTATTGGTTGGCTGTTATACAAACTTTTCAATAAAATATTTTTCAATATCATTTTATTCATGACAGTAAAATTTAAAAAAAAAAGAAATAAAATATTTAACAATTTCATTTTTTCAATGACTGAATAAAATAAAAAATTATCTATGTTGAAACAATTGGGACCACCATCAGTTTCCCACATCAAAATTTTACGTTTCAACCCATAATATTTACTGCATTACACTAAACAAACATCTGAGGAAATAATGAAAGACAGGACAATTGAATTAGAGAGAGAAATTAGCATGCTAACAACAATATACCCAAGCTTTTATTAAGCAAAGGATTGAGAGATCTATGGGTTCTTTGAAACCACAGGAAGTGGAACTCGCTCCTCCTAGGAGAACAAGATATTCTGGGTTGATGTTAACCTGTTTGTCAACTTCAAATCGAAGTGACACAGAAGTAAAGCATTGGTCTGTATTTGTATAAATACAAATAATTTACATATTTACTTTTTGTAAGAAATATCTTGGAATGATTAGTAAATTTACAGTACTGAGATTAGAGCTTCAGCTCTGGGTGCTTCTTGTTTTATGGCCTTTTTATCTTAAACTGTTCTATTCCCTATGATAGAAATCTATGCATGTAAAAACATATATGATTGAATGTAAATAAAAATCTCTGCATATTTATATTTGATGCAATAAATACTGTATAAGAATGTATAGATGCTATATGTATGAGTGCAGAAAGGTAAATATTTAAATATAGATACACATACATACATACATACACTATAAAGATAAATAACTAGCTAAATGACATGTTAAGACTTGGATGATTAGCTACTTATATACAATATATACATTTACACCAACACTAATACCTTATTAGAATTATCAAGACATAACATTAAAGTAATCACTGCAATTTCTCTAGGCCTCCTTCCCTTTAAAGAACTACTTCAATACTAGTAGCAACCATGAACAAGAAAACAGACATGTATGAAAGGGCAGCAGAGGCAGCAGCAGCAGCACAGCTAATTGAACTGAAATGAGCCCAAGCCAGGGTGCCCACACAAAAGAGAACAAAAAATCTAATGAAAGTAAGAAAAGAGAGAATAGATGATGATGATAAAGAGCCCAAAGTCAACGAAGAAGGAAGGAGGAGCAAGTAGGAGATGAGCAATGACTTACGTCATACAGTAAAGATGATCCTCTTGCAACCTGAGCTCCTTTAGAAAACTGTAGAAAAAAGATGGCAGAGATTAACTCAAGGTTTTCAACGAACTGAAATGAGACCAGCTTTACGTAATGGAAACTTCTTTGGAACTCTTGTAATGCACTACTTTATATATAAATAATAATAATGATAATGGTAATAATAACAATAATTACATACTACAGCTGCCTAAATACAATACTAAGCTTTCACTGCAACATATTGAGAAAAACAAGGTATCATCACTGTAAGAACATAAAAGATCACCTTCTCAAAAGCAGAGATTACAAACATGTAGACTATTTTTCTTTACAAAAAGAGCTAAAAAGAATGAATGCCTTCTATATATGAGCAAAGCCAGTAGCAGGATATTTTAATCAAAGACATAGCTAATAAAATAAACATATACAGTACAAAAAATTTCCTTATCATATACAAAGTGCAAATATTGTCAGTCGTAAAAAACTTTAACAGAAAAGCTTTGGAAGTTGCAGTTAAGCATCAAAATACATACAAATTAAATTGAAATGAATAAATATCAAAACAAAACTATTTTCATTGCAGAAGTTTACATGACAAGGCAAGGTGAACATACAAATTGTGCTAAAATAGCATTTGCTCAAGTATTGATGACAACTTCACATTTAGGATCAATAAAACTGCAAACCAAAATAACCTAAAGGTGACTTATGAATGAAGAGTGGACCATAAGTGATGCTTACATCAACAGTACAAGCAATACAGAACAACCAAGGAAAATACTGGTATAGAAATGAACAAAATAATTACTTGAAGTGAGAAATAAAAAAAAAGTCCTCATAACAATAACTAACAAAAAGTAAGCACTGCTCTACAAAAAACATAACGGAAAATTGTAATGTGAAATGCTATTTCTCTTCTACTCCATTCATTCTACTTGTTTCTATCTTTCATTAATTTTCACAAACTGTCATTATAATTCCACTTTCCCATAAAATATGTATTTCTTAAATAATCAATTTTTTCTATACAAACTCATTACTTTACTTTAGCCTTATTGTGTATCTTTGCAAACTTCAGACACTCTAGAGAAGAAGAAGAACACCTTCTGTTTTGCATCACTGGTATGCATAGAGTTTCCACCAAACCTCTGGTGGCAGATTAAGTCAATGTTTGTATTTGGGCTACAATTGAAGAATAAAGGGGCTGGGAGTGGGTAATTCCGGTAAAGCCACAGGTCTCTACGAAAATTCATATAAATTATATTTCCTTCAACACAAGAGCTTTACTTCACTTACATGGCTATCTAGGAAAGGAGGTTTTTATACCTGATGCCAAAAAGGATAGATAAATACACCCACGGCATAGTGAAGCCCACTGAACTCCAGAAGCAAATACTGTTCAGTACACAATAATCCTGATGGAGGAATGACAAGGTGTCAAGAACAGGGCTGGATTCTTTTTACCTGGGTTGTGGGTTTTCCATTTGCCATGATTAGAAATGTTGCTCAAGATGATGAAACTTTAACATGCAAATCCATTTTTCATGGACAGAAAATACTCATCCCACTGTTATTATGGAATCTTTTGAAAACACAACAGGTTTTTGGTCAAAGAGAGCCAGATCTCAAAGAGGTTCTGCTAAAACCAAAATGGTTAATACAACTCTAAGTCAAAAGGATTTTTGTTGTTGTCAGGAAAACCCACATGAATCTCAACTTACAATTAAATTATTTTTATGTTTTTTGCTATTCTTTTTTATGTGTATAACTTTTCATAGTGCTTCTTTTCCTGAGAGAGTTACTTTTTTTCTGTTGAAGACCTTGGGCTTGTCTCACTTCACTTTTCCAACTAATGTCGTAGCTTAGCAAATAAAAATTATATCAATAATGATGTTCATCAATAACATCAACTCGTCCTAGTCAATGAAAAACACGTACTCATCCTAAGACAATCATTCAATGTTCTGAGTGGACCTTTTAGAGGAAACATTGTAGTGCTGCTTTTCCATTATCAATTTAACTTCAATTTTTATGCCATTAAATTTTTGGAAAAGGCACTACAGGCTAAGTGAATGTTTGCAAAAATCTGAGCAAATAAAAATAAGTGTGAAAGGTGTGTGTGTGCTCTGCTGTTTGGATCAAGCAGGTACAAGGGGCCTGTGGCAGCAGCACTACCACCACTTCTTGCTTGGCCATCTCTGGGAGGCGACATTCCTGCAGAAGAGTGCTTGATTTTAGAAATCAAAGTGCACCCCACTCCCTCACCCCAGAAGATAGCAGGAAACATGTTGCTGTCACTTTTTACGCAAATGCCTTTGATGAAAATTTCATCTGAGAGAAACTGTACCAAAACCATAAAGAACAGTGGCCAGACATAGAATCACTGGTGGGAGATAAAAATATATTCTTTGATGATGAATCAAAGAATCCCTGCCAAAGTCCAAAAGAACAGTGGCCAGACATAAAATCACTGGAGCGAGATAAAAAACATATTCTTCGATGATGAATCAAAGAATCCCTGCCAAAGTCCAAAAAAATTAAGCAAAGAGGATAAGATAAGGGGAAGATTTTTGCACCCCCTAACAAAAATCCAACAAACGCCCATGATTTTACATTCACTGGGCTAAGATACTACACACAAGTGGTAACAGCAAGTTATAGCAAACTTTTTAATACTCAACGGAGGACCAGTTCGAAACAAGAATCGTCAAAATGGCTTTGTCAATGGCAGGGATCAAACTGACAAACTGTTATTGTGAGCATACATATCTACATACCGGTAAATGGAAAAAATACTGTAATAATCATAAATCGATCTTTGCGGGATTACGTAACAGAGACCACAGCGAAGATTAAAAACCAACATGATATTGGGGCTTTAGTTCAATGAACCCATAGCCCACTAATCAACTAAGCATTGTCAATGTGCGCTCAACCAACATCCTATTTGATGCACTACATTTTTTCCACGAAGTCCACTAACTTTACCATAGGTTACATCAAGATAATTATACATTACAGTCCCTGTGCAAACATCTATTTTTACCCACTTTCCTTAAGAACGTTCTAAATTATCTATAATACCAGATAAACTATGCTACTTCTAAATTTCATTCCACTCTTTTTAAAAC
The DNA here is from genome assembly GCF_036898095.1 of Palaemon carinicauda. Classification (NCBI taxonomy): domain Eukaryota; kingdom Metazoa; phylum Arthropoda; class Malacostraca; order Decapoda; family Palaemonidae; genus Palaemon; species Palaemon carinicauda. The sequence continues at coordinate 9,717,720 of NC_090764.1, forward strand.
TGCATCTCCATGAAATTTAACTATTCAATTCTATTTAATACGTCTAATGTTACGTTTGATATATACAATTCAGCTTTTAAATTGTTACTTTAATGTGATTTCCTACACCACCCTCTCATTACATTAAACTATAATTTATCATCCCATTATTTAGTTTTCCCTTCTGGGATAATCTTTATCTAATTATTTTCAACTTAATATTTCCCTTTGATATAATTTCATCCCCTCCTTTATGATAAATTATACCAACCTTTCCATTGTAGTTTAAACAAACAGAATGGAGACAAAATTTTTTTCACATTTGGTACATATACTGTACAATAAAACATTTTATCTTCCATTCTTCTTTCTTTTCTATTTACTTTTCATTTATGTTATTCACATATTTCTAATGTTCATTTTAGTGTACATTTATTCCCTATAGATGAATATATGTTAAAATCATCATACATCCTTTACAAATAATTATTTAATTATTTTTCTTCCTCAAAGTTACATAGTTCTAAAAGAAAATTCAAATATACAATAAATAAATAGGAATATTGAAATTTCACCTTTTTGTGTGTGAGAGAGAGAGAGAGAGAGAGAGAGAGAGAGAGAGAGAGAGAGAGAGAGAGAGAGAGAGAGAGAGAGAGAGAGAGAGAGTTTTTTCTAATATCTAAAATGCATATCTATATTTTTCATCGTGCATTTCATATCACCAAATATAACTTGAACATGAATGTATGAGCATCTTTTAATAATTTTTATCATTAAAATTTCCATGAAATGGGTTTACTGCCAAATACTTTATAAGAGTTAGCAATGAAGTTTTTCCCTACTGTTTTACTACTACATTTATTAACCCTTTTACCCCCAGGGTATTTGGAAATTTCCAACCCTTAACCCCCAGGGGTTATTTTTTTTTCAAGCACATTTTGCAGTATATATTTTTAAAACTGCTCTAACTGCCTTAATTTTTGTCATAGAGAGGTCAGGTTGGTCTCATTCTCTTGGAAAATGCCTGAAGTTTCTCAAAAAAAATATAAAAAATATGCAAAAAAAATTTCAAATAGCATTTTTTTGCAAGGATGTACCGGTACGTCCATGGGGGTAAAGGGATAAGTTTTGTGAAACGTACCAGTACGTCCTTTGGGGGTAAAAGGGTTAATACTGTTATCAATGACATACTGGGAGTAACATGGCATTAACACAGCAATATGCAGTATAAAATACAATAAGAGAAGAAAGAAGCAAAAGGGAAAAGAAGAAGCAGGAAACAAGAATGTCGAACTGTGCAGTAACCCTAATCGAGATGATGCCGAGAATGTCAGCAAAAAAAAATTAAAAACTCTATCTAGGATATTTCATGGGTCTAAATAAGTGAATTGTCAAAATCGCAAAATTGTGAAGACAATGTCCATGAATACAGAGGTCTGACTTTATCTATCTATCCAATCTATATCTATATCTATATATATATATATATATATATATATATATATATATATATATATATATATATATATATATGCTAACTGTAATTCAGGATTTACCTGGCGAGACATCAGTCTCTTACCAGCGGGTTCACTTTCCCAGAGCCAAAGGAAAGTCCTTTGGTAGGTGTTTATACAGTAACAAACACAAATAAGACTCTGTCTTCCATAAGAGATAACGGAGCCTGGATGCACACACTGCAAGGTTAAACTTGAAGGTTTCTTCTCCTTCTATAGAGTGCCAGAAGTTGCATAGACACAAAATAATGCTAATGGTAAACCTAGGCTCATTACATTATAATTATCTTGTGAGCATCTGTAGTACCACTTCAGCGTCCAGAATTAAATTTTGTAAAATCACTTTGTTGCATAGAGCAAGAAAGAACATTAGATAAAACATGATAGGAATAAAGATATTGAGAATTTCTGTAATATAATGAAGTTGAACAACAAAATAGAAAAAATGGTATAATGACTTTGAATATTAGTAAACAGGTATCTATACCTGAAAGGCAATAATGACAAGGTTTGTTCTAGTTCTAAGAAAATCTACTTTTCTACAACATTTAACTACATTGCAAGGGAAAAATAAAGAATCTAAATATTTAGCCAGAAATTACGGAAAAGAGGCCTTCAGCAAAACTTCCCAATATTTGTCAAATATGATACTGTGCATGAATGTCATAAATTGTTATAGTTAAGAACAATTTCTAAATCCTTCCATGCTAACAAATTTTTCATTACAACTATACAATCATATATTCTGTGTTAAAAGATATGCAACTAGAATTTTCACAAAATATTTTTCAATTGCTCTTGGCATTTATCAAATGTTCATATCCTTAAATGTCACAACTATAATGTACTTACGTACTGTGCATAGTATATTCCTACGTTTGTACGTTATTTCCAAGCTTAAAATTCTACACCTACATATAAAAATCTATCCTTTCACTCAACAAATTGATATCTTCATAATGCCAAAAAGTCAGCAAAAATAATATCAAATATGAATTCACCTTATCATAAAAATGTTAGAGCAGCAGAACCGTTGGTATCTTTTCAAAGCAAATAAGAGTAAAACCTTTAGATTAATAAGTTCTAAAGTTTTCATAGTTCTTTCCCACAATCATAATGTCTTATCTAAGTCTGCATTATGGTATTTCTTTTATGAAATCACATTTTTATAAGGAAACAAATAGGTAACCTAGTATTTACACTTCAATAACTCTACTATCTTTGGTAAATTAAAAAAAAATCTATATCTTGTAATGACCTGGAATTCTAACACATTGATAACTTAGTTATCAGGTAACAGTAACATGCTTAAAGGTAAGCTAAAATATATGAGTAACTGTAAGTTTGATATGGAAATGTTTACTAAAACAAAATAGAGAGTAGAATGTTTTCTGTTAACAATTGTATAACAAAGAAAATGTTAATTTAGAAATCTAATCTATGAAGATACATAAAATTTTAGATTATTCTGTTTTCTTCATCTTCCTATACTCCCCCTCAATGGCCTAAAATTCTGTAATTTATAATGATTTACACTTGCCAGTTACTAATGATGATTTCATTACAAAATGATTTTCCTCTACATTTTATAATCTTGATTTAGCGGTAAAATAATTTTTTTGCACATAAAAATATTACTGTACTTGTATAGCCCATCTTGTGCTTCAACAAAATCAGCATATTACTGTACTGTACTTCTTATGCTTCAACAAAATCTGGGACATATCAGATCTCTCTACAAAATGAAGTTTGTCCGTAAATAGTAAAATAGCAGATTTGTGTAAGTGCTTTTTTGCTTCATGGATCCTCAATGGTTAACTTCCTCAGTTCTTGTGTAATCTTGCAAACTTGCTGTGAGAAATCAGCGGGGACACAGGCGAGTATTTGAATTATCAGTGAAGTACGTACTTCAAATATCTCCCAAATCGGATGTCAGGAGGGAAAGAAATGAACAGCTAAAACCCCTAAATAAGTTGATTGATACTCAAGGTTTCAATACGAATAATACTGGGATTAAGGAATGTATCGCAGACCATAGGTCCAAGAAATTATGAATCATTACTTGAAAAAATAGGCACCCTAGCATACAGCAGTGTTAAAACAAAAAGAGAGATAAAATACACAAACAAAACATACTCACTAGTGTATTGCAGGGCAATGAGTACTGTACTCTGGATACTATACATCCCAAAAGGATGTCAAAACTGAGGATGCATGGAGATCTATTGTGATGAAGAAAAGGAATCTACTGAGCATAAAACACTAAACAAAAGCAAGTATTACTTGTCATGTTTCTATTCCATGTCCAAAATGGAAAGAATGGTTAACGGTTTAACCTCCCGAGTACCATATCCCAAGAAAAGTACTCATGCATGCATCTGTATACTGTATTCTATGTAGCAAAACTATTAAACTAGGCTGATGAGGATGTCTAAAGGTACCCATAACGGTTTTACAATCTTACAAAAGCCCTGATTTCAATCATGCCCTTTTATAATGAGAATATTAATCTGAAGTACCTATGAACTGTAAATAATTACTAGATTGTATTGCAAAATTCTTATTCTTTTAAATTCTCTATATAAATTAAAAAAAATAATCTCCTGGCTTACTTTCTGACAAGCCTTTTCTTATTGATGTTATGTATTCTGAATCAGAAGCAAGAATTTGATGGAATGTAATCATATAGAAATCCGTCACAACATATGAATTTTGTGAAGAAAAAATACTAAAATGAAAACCTTTAAATTTCAGAGTAATCATAAATGGTTCTTCTTTACTCTTTTCATAATATAATTAATAAAACCTTTGAATTTTATAAGTTGATCAATAGCGAGAGAATTGTAGTTTGATCTTTAATCTAAAATGATGATAAGAACTAAAGTCTAAAGAAAATTGGCCCCAGATTTATCACTAGACAATCAAAGGGACACAACCAGCGTTATGCGTAAAATTGGAGTAGAGATGTTTATAAATGTATTTCTGGGAGGAAAAAAAAAAAAAAAAAAAAAAAAAAAAAAAAAAAAAACCATGACTGACTAATTGTAATTTGCATTTTAAATTCAAAGAGAGAGAGAGAGAGAGAGAGAGAGAGAGAGAGAGAGAGAGAGAGAGAGAGAGACCTTTTACACTTATTTTTATTTGCTTAGATTTTTGCAAACATTCACTTAGCCAGTAGTGCCTTTTCCAAAAATGTAATGGCATAAAAATTAAAGTTAAATTGATAATGGAAAAGCAGCACTACAATGTTTCCTCTAAAGGGTATTGCAATTGATATTACTCTTTGCAAGTCAGATCAGTTCTAAGACTAAATTAAAACCCCTCTTTATATTGGCTCAACTTACTGTACATCAGTTCCGACTTTATGCTGCTCATCTTTAAGTATTAAATACAAAAATAAAATCTATGTTATGCTATTTTTTCCCAACCTTGCGTCGGCTTCTACATTGCATAATAATGATGAAGTGCTGTACTGAACAGTACAGTACTACTGTACTTCAAACGGAAGCTTATTAATGTAGCTATCGTACAGTATTTGTTTTTAATAAAATAATAGCAGGTTGTAAGTACTCTTTTGGGTTCAATATGTGTATAGGGAACATAGAGTATGTGACTTTAGAAGGCAAAAATCAAACTTACATAGACAATAGCCTTATGTTAGTTTTCTTGGAACCAATAAATAATGTAGGGTGGGGTATTACTATATACTGATTAATCCATGCCTACGTAATCATATGTTTTGCCCAAAATCAAAATAATAAACAGCAAAATATTTACATCGTTCACAAAACTCAAATTTTCTCTTTAGGTATGATAGCATGCTACAAAAGCATTCATTGTTTGACTATGATTTCCTATGTATGTCTGGCAAGATAAACACTTCCACTAATCTGAAACCCAAAATTCACTGGAAGACAATCCAAGTTTCAGACCTCCATCCCCTCACTTCATGAAGCATTAGGTTATAATCAAGAGGAAAGGCTTTTGTATCCCATGAGTGCTCTGTGGTCTTATTGAAAAAGAACTCAACATCTCAGACCTGACTGTCAGCGACTCCTCCTTTGTACTGGCTGCGGTGGCCTATTGAAAACCTCCCTGACTGGTGCTCGTCATACTGGGGTTCACAACCTACTAAAACTCGATAGTTTCTTTAGCGTCTGCAATCTCACCATCCTTGTGAGCTAAAGATGGGAGGTTGGGGGGAGTCCTCAGCAGCCATTGCCTGGCCCTCACTGGGCCTAGCTTGGGTGGAGAGGGGTCTTGGGCACTGATCATATGTAGTATGGTTAGTCTCTAGGGCACTGTTCTCCTAGTTAGGACATTGTCACTGTTCCTTGCCTCTGCTATTCATGAGTAGCCTTTAAAATTTTAAACTGGTAGAACCAAAAAAGGAGTACCATACAATAGTCTCTTTCTGGCCTCATGAGACAATCAAGAGCATATACTACAACCATCAAGTAGGTTGGGATACCGGCTCAAATTAGAGATTATGAAGTCAGGGGTACTGGTCCCACATTAGACTTCAAAAAATCCTGCATAAGGATAGGTGAAAAGGCGTTTGGAAGCCACCAAGCTACCTTCACAGCCATCTATTCAAAGGAGAATATACCCAAATCCATCAACACTAGTTCTTGGCCCTTTGGTGGCTGCTCAAGTAGTTGTGTAGCAAGCCCAGCAACCATACAGGACAGAAAGCATATTGTCTATTGTAGCGTATTTGATGTAAGTCTAGATTCTAGAGGAAAGGTAGAACAACTTGGTATTCTGCTTTTCTTCCCCTTACGTTATGGTGCTTTTCCGAAACTGATGCTGGTATACATTTCTGAGCACTATTCTTTACTAAACTGGATGCCAGAAAACCTCAAATCAATCAATCAATCAATCAATCTTTATTAACCTGGATCTGTAGGATGTAGTTCTTCCAAATCTTCCCCTAATAAGGTGAGGAAATCTTTCTCCTCTGAAGGGGAGACACCATCTGGAATGGAGTACCTGGTACATGGCCAATGGCTACTACCAAGCCATTGACCATGTACCAGGTACTCCATTCCTGATGGCGTATCCCCTTCAGAGGAGAAAGATATCTATGTTGTCTAACTACTAGGTACATAACGAAGTAATGGCCATGGCCATACTATATCATTCTATTCATCCCTATGATAAGCTGATGGGATGTTGTTGGAGTAGCCTCCCTCGCTCTCATACAGGAACAGGGAGACTGGCATATAATGAAGAAGAAAAAGAAACACCCAGTTCAGTTCTAAGGGTACTTCCTCCCCACTAGTAAGTGAGTCTCCCTTTTTCAAAGGATGAAAGGATTATATATAAATAGAAAACAAATCAAAAATTTAAAAATGATTTGTATTTTCATAGCTTTACTAACTTTTAACTTTAAACTTGCCACCTCAACCACCTATCTCAGTCTTGAGAGGATGGTTAAAAGTGAATAGTCTTTGTCCTCATCAGTTATTTTCAAAGGACTTGGATTTGTATAGCTATGAAAGATAAAAATTAATTCTTAAGAATTGCTATGTTTCATTTTGCGTTCAAACAAAATATACAAAGAAACTAAAATGAAATGCTTTAAACGGATGAATTAGGAATTCACAAAAAAATGTACTTTGCCAGAAATTTGTATTCTGAATAAGTCAAATCACAGAAGCATAAAAAAAGAAAAGCTACTGCATCTTAATCATATTTAGACTGACAGATGAATAATCATTAAAATCTAAAGAAAAAAATCTAAACTACATCCATTAATCTCAGTATATCCTTTCCAAAAATTCTGGCCTAACAATAATTACCTTATTAAGAGAAAGCTGTCTATAAGTCCTAAGAAACTGGGCTATTCAACTACCAAATGCATAACATTTAAAAGGGCCATTTGATCAACAAAGAAGTGATGATTATCACCAATTATCAAGTAATTAGGTCAGCTGTACATAGCAGAGAAAAGGATAGCATATGATAACTTCCCATATTTCAGCCTTGTGCTG